>NW_017307672.1:19525-34057 GCF_000935625.1 Nanorana parkeri | reverse complement strand
GTGGTGATTATAAACCTCCAAAAGAAAGCTCTATCTGTACCCAAAAAATGTTAACATAAATTGCAAGGCTATAGTCCGGTCATGCTGACTGGTGACATTTTTGAATGACTGTTGAGACATCCTAACATTTTTCAAGCCCTGCAAATACAGATTAACTCTTTCGCTGCCAGGCCCTCCAGAACATTTTGCACCTCAGCTGGCCACACCATTTTTGCAATTTTTCCCATTGATTTGATTTTCAATTGCTGCATTGCTAGCGTTTGTTAAAAAAAAAACCCAAACCATATATTTTCTGAAAGCACAGGCCCGGTAGAATAAAAATATGGGGCTTCTAAATTTGTAGGCCCTGTTTCTCAAATTAATATTAAACCGATAAAAAATACACAATTCAATTGATAAAAGCACTAAAATCAGTACCAGTGCACAAAAAAAATATTTTCTGACTAAATCTAAAAGATATAGAAATGAAGGAACGCAAAACTGTAAATAAGCGACTTTTGTTAAAAATCGTTTTACGCGCTGTGTTGGCGTTTGTGTTCTGATAAAATGATACAGGCGTATATTTAATTATAACACAAGGTATCACAACGCATGGCAACGCGTCACAAACCTTTGCCATGTGCTGCCACAGTTAAATTAATTAATTTATAAAGTTTTATTTATAAAGAAAAAAATCATGCACTGCGATGCATTCTAACAATTCAGCATTGGAGTACACCACAATATGGTGCGTGTGTGCTTTTTTTTGTATTAGTTAATTATTATTTTTTTTTTTACACATTTTAAAAATTGTATTTACTTTTTTTTAAATAATATTTTTTACTGGGGCTCCAATCCGAGGCTCCAATGTCCCTTGTGCGGGCTCGGGTCCGGCACGGCAGGTCTCTGCTGCTTGAGCGGAGAGATCAGCATACTTTTACTGGCTGATCTCCCATTGAAACACTGAAAGAGGAAGCGATGTGCATTAGTGATGTGTAAGTTTAAAAAATGTAAATTGCATAAAAACCCCCCAAAATAAACTAACAAAAAACACAAACTTTTTTTTAAAGCCCCTACATACACACAAACATGCATTTGTTGTACCTATGTGCGAAAGCGATGATTGTGCCACAAGTTACATATTAGAGCAATAATTCTAGGGCCATCAATCACTGTTTAACACTAAATTGATGAGTGGCAAAGCGTAGCCTATGGGCAATTTTGGGTATGGTAGTTTTTTGCAGGAGCACGCAATTTTAAGGCTTGACATGTTTGGTATCTATTTACCCAACATGACCAAAGAAATGTGGCAGAATACATTTTGGCCTACATGTATGAAGAAAGATTTATTTGCAATGTTTCAAAATATAACAGGGATATAACATAGGGAAAACAGGTATTTAAAAAACAAAAACAAATTTCAGTACTTTTTTCTTTATATAGTAAAAAATAAAAAACCTCAGTGGTGATTAAATACCACCAAAACAAAGCTATATCTGTTCCAAAGAAATTATATAAAATTAAATTCAGTAAGGCATTGCAGGACTAAAAAAAAAAAAAAAAATCAATCAAAATATCTCAGCGCTGGGGGAGGGGGGGAGTGGCCTGGACTCAATGGCGGCTAGACGTGCTTGGTGTGGGCTCCGTGAGCCTTTCCCTGAATAATAGACTTCCCGACTATCTACCACCTACTATAACGACGGCTGCCGTGGATCACGATGGGGGAAGAGTTCCGGATCTACGAAAACCCCAAAGCCGGGGACGATTAAGCACTACCTAGAGGCGGACTCCCGGAACCAACCGCGGAGTTCCCCTGCTCGGCTTGACCCCGTCCTCACGTGACCGGGCTGCAGACTCACCTCCTTACAGATCTGAAACAGGGGACTAGCGGGAGCAGAGCTCGCCATCACCCTCCATAGACGAGCTAATGAGGGCTCTCCCGACCAAGGAGGAACTCACTACTATGCTTACCCGCCTTGAGCAATCCCTGAAGTCGGACATTCTGTCCCTCAGGGGGGAAGTAACACACTTGCTCCAACATGTGGAGGAGGGGGAAAACCGTCTGGACTCTCATGTCAAGGTAATATCGGCTCTGCAAACGCAGGTATACTCTTTAGCCTGCTCCCAGAGAACTGTGTCTCACCTTTAGAGGACTTAGAGAATAGAGGACGCAGGAATAACCTGCATATCCGTAGCCTGCCGGAAGCCACGGCAGACTTGGACCTGGCGGAGACTCTTTAATACGATGCTAGGAAGAGAACTGACCGTTTGCCCTGTTTGACCGGGTTCACCGGGCATTACACCCCCGTAATATGGCTTCAGATATACACAGGGACGTCATCTGTCGCTTGCACTATTTTTCGGATAAGGAGGCCATGCTGTGGTGATTGCGAGAACATCCCCAAACGGACTTTAATGGAATACATTCATATTTACCCAGACCTTGGTAGAGAGACTCTGGTGCGGCGCAGGGCACTGCACCCGCTCCTGGAAGTACTACAGAGAGCGGGCATCAACTACAGATGGGGCTTCCCCTTTTGTTTGACAGCTAGGAAAAAACGGGAAAACAGCAGTTCTTAGGTTCCTAGAAGACCTGGGGCAATTTTGTGATACTCTGTCAGTTTGTAAACCATTGTTGCCGGATTGCCAGGACTCTGTTCCAGCTATAGAACTGATGCCGACGTAGTTTGGGTCCCATCGATATCTCCACCGAATTTGACCCACCGTTCAACTTGATTTTAATCTAGTATTTCCATTGATGATGCTTCTAATATTCTACGCTGCATTTCCCCTCGCTCTTCCAGGCTACGGGCAAGGTATAGCCCGTGTCCTGGGGGTGGTGGTGGGGTGGGGCGGCAGAATTTAGGACGGTTAAATATACTTTAAGAATGTGGAAAAGTTGAGGGGGCGTGGCCAAGCGGCGTGCATGGACGGACGCTGATCGCAGCAGCTTCGGTCCCACTCTCATCCTTACCCTATCCTGACGGTTCCAGCGACTCGGTCGGCACCCGGGCTCCTTCCGCTCTCCCTCAGGATCCTCCTGGCAGCTGCGATGGGGAAAATCGGGGACCAAAGGGACGTCTCAGCGGCCGAAAAATTGGCCCGGTTCCAGCGGCAAGATGGCGCCGGACATGCGGCCCTCCGCACCTCCTCGGGCACCACGATGAGGACGGGGACTCCTCAATCCTCTATGAAGTTCTTCTACCAGGTCTACTACACTCCCGCCCGGATGCATAGACTCGGCCTACGCCCGACTTCGCGTTGTTTTAAGCGCCACGGGCGAGAGGCCGACTTCTTGCACTGTTTCTGGGAA
The DNA here is from genome assembly GCF_000935625.1 of Nanorana parkeri. Lineage (NCBI taxonomy): Eukaryota > Metazoa > Chordata > Amphibia > Anura > Dicroglossidae > Nanorana > Nanorana parkeri. The sequence continues at coordinate 30,765 of NW_017307672.1, read as the reverse complement.
TGCCCCGTCATAAGAGCCTTTTGGTCGGAAATCACTTCCTTCATGGAGGTCAGCCTCGGCTTCCCCAACATTTGCAACCCCTCATTCTGCCTCCTGGGTATCTTTGGGGAGCTAGCACTGATCCGCAGACACTTATCCGCCTCCTGTTATTTTATGCCAGGAAAACCATTCTCCTGGTCTGGGGTAGCCAGACGGCCCCCACCCTGGGCGAATGGAAAAGACTGATCAATCAAGCACTCCCCATTTATAAACTAACATACGAGCAGAGAGGTAACCCGACACGCTTTGGCCGCATATGGGACCCATGGCTGGCCTCCTCAAACACAAATTTGGAAACGGGGTAGTAATACTAACTTTTGGCCCTGAGTTCCCCAGTCCTGGACCTATGGGTCCTAGGCGATACTCTTGGGTCGGCTGATATATGTGGTTGAGTTGGTTTCTCAATGTTCTGTGATACCCATCTTAGAGCTTTATCACCATGTCTTGAACCTGGTGTATTGCATCCACAGCTTGTGTAACTTGTGTAACCTCATGACAAACATAGTGAGTGTACTGATGTGTAAATGCCTGGGTTATGTTGACCCAATTGTTGTTTGTGATTGTGTTGTTGTTATCATTGTGTGTCTCGGACACTTGCAAAAATCAATAAAAATTATCTATAAAAAAAAAAAAGAATGTGGAAAAAATGGTTAGTGGTCCTTGTTTTGCAAGAAAGTGGGCAATCTGCACACAGAGAAAGTGGAGGCTTTACTAAGTGGGGAAGCAAAACCTGGGGCAGTGTCTTGGTTGATGGGGAATATGTTATAATCATGCAAAATTTGCTATTCCTCTACATTTCCTTAGACCTACATAGACCTAAAGAATAAGTTGGTGTAAGGACCACAGAGCAGTAATTCACAGGTGCATGCTCAATTAAGCTAGAACAACTTCAGTAGGTAAGGTGAGGTTCACTCAATATAAAAGAAAAAAACCCAAAAACAAACATGCAAACACATATTTTAGTCGTAAGTCAGTATTTTTATGTACACAATCTGTGATAAATGTAGGGGATTTGTATAGCATACTCTAAATATATCGCATTCTAGCATATTTAATGAATTAATGATTGTGCAAAGCTCACTAAAAGCCATAGATGGTGTTTTTTTTTTTTTTCGAAGCCCGTGGACGTGCATCAAAATAAACTTCCCCCTGTGAACAAAAAAAGTGCAACCGTGAAATCACAGCACACAAAAACGTGCACAAGGGTGCAAGGTCCTTCCGAAGAAGGGACCTACTTCCCGACCCCCCCGGGGTGCAAGGCTCCTGACAGGGGTTGAGACTGTTGGCCCACCAACCCGAAGACTGGTGGACCATTTCCTTCGGGGACCTGCGAAACAGGTCCCTCACAGTACTTGGCAGGGAGGATCTCCCGAAGAGAAACCCCCCTCCTGGGTGGGAGGAGACAGAGAACCCCGTTCGAGGCACAGAATCTCCTCCCAGCATCAGGAATAGGCCCCGAAGAAACCTGCACCTTCAGCATCTGTGGGTCAAAAAGCTTTTAAAAAAAGCCAATCGTGCAAATCGTGCATAAATAATACTAAAGTGCCAGTGCACCACGCTGACAGGCCTTAGGGGCCGAGTGCAAAAAAATTGCCCCGGACTAGCCATAAGGCCTGTCCAAGAGGCGTTGTGCAGAAAATTGCAATGTGGTGTGTGACCAAGTGATCAGTGAGTCAATGTGGGTCTCCCACACCCAAGTGACTTCCTGAGCACCCCTGGGGCGCCACCCCCAGGGGGCACAACACCACGGGCTTCTGCCGCCTCCCAACCCTCCAGCCTCGACCAAGCTTCGCATCCATTCCCATCAGAAGGTAGTGCCGTCAGGGGTCCATCCCTACCACCGGTGACAAGCCCAGCATCACTGGGCCAGAATCTAACCAGGAGGGACTGTACCCCATTTGACACCCACCAATTACGCCGGTAAATACTAAGCCACCATCCTAATCACCTCGAGAAGGAGTGGTGTCGTTCTTCCACCGGCAACTGATAAGAACAGATACTACACATTGACTCAGCAGCGGCTCTGGAGATGAACGGGCTGCTGCACAGATTACGGTCAGTGATTTGAACAGCAGCGCATTGTTCTTCAGAGCCGCCAGTGAAAGCCACCAGCAGAGGATGCCATAGCGACCCAGGCGGTTCGCTCGGCATCTGGCTGGGCCCCCCTGTGCCCATGTGCCCCATAGCGGCTGCCTGGGTCGCTATGGCGATTGTTGTTATTTTAAAGATAATGGCAGTGGCGTAACAAAGGAACCTTTAGAAATGTTTAGTAATGACAATGTGCAAACACGCGCTTCTAGAAAACTGCCAGCTTTTTATTCTTTGCATACCTTATTTCTGTTTTCTTCCCCATTCTTCTCACAATTACCATTTTTACTAAGGGCAGATTAATCCATCTCCCTTTACTGCCTGGAACTCTGGCACATGTGACCATACACATAATCTCAGGAGAGGAAAATGCCTTTTCCTGAGATTACAGATGAGATTTCCCAGTAATGCTCTGCTGAGGTAATCTTCCCTGGATGCATCGCTGGGGCACAGATTATATAATATGTGCCAAAGTGGACCAGGAAGTGGATGAACTATTTGGAAGTAAATGAAAAACATGTTTAACTAGAGAATGTAATATGATTTTAAATTGGCATGCAGAGCTGCATGCTGATGTGATTTTTAGTGAAAGGGGGAAAAGGTCCACTTTAAGTTATTGCAAAAAAAAAAAAAAAAACACCTGTTGCTGCAACTGCTTAAAAAAGTGTTTGCTGGATTTAAATTAATGTTTTAGTCAAGTCCATCTAAAATTGCTAGTGCATCTAACACTACCGTTTCCACAGGGTGACAATGCTGCTACCCAAGGATGGCCTCATGATCCTGCATAAAGTGGAGCCAACTAAAGACAGGACGTGTGTTGTAGGTCATGTCACTAGGTGAAAATAAAAGCCAAAGAAAGAAAAAAAGAACTAATGCATCCACCACTTTCAGGACTGGTCAATAGCAATATATTATGGGTTTAGATACTTTAGTAAATAGGCACAAATGTGTATTTTGAGGCTACTGAAATCACAAAATTTTCAGTAAAGCATACCCTGATAGTCCGAGATCTTCGCCCGTGAACCAGTTATGACTTTCATCTTTTGTAGCAATTCCTAGTTTGGCCAAACTTTCCTGAAAAGGAACACAGGGCAGTTTTAAATAAGCAAAAGGGTTTCAGGGGAAAATGAATGCAAATAAAAGAAGTATGTTCGGAACCCCCCCCCCCCCAAAAAAAAAAAAACAAGCGGATTACATTATTTTAAAGCAGAGTTAAGGGCACAGCAGCAATTTAGTTCATGTATACAGCACTGCCTTCTATGTATTATTTTGTCATCTTAAAAAACACTTTTTTTTTCTCCCCTTCTCTGCAAAATCAGTCTTTGTTGACCAGTAGACTGGATATCTACTGCAGTACATCCTGCTCAACAGACAAGCATTGACAACTTTGTACCTAGTCTGTGGGCTGCTAGACAAGCCCCCCTTCCATCCTCATCCCCCACCACCACACTCACTGTAGCTGGGGTACATTGAAGCAATGTCTTCAGCTCATCCTGCGTCACATCACCTATACTTTAACTCTGTTAAAAGGTATTTAGAAGCATTTAGAACCACACCAGATGGTTAAGCATCGGAATATAGGTTTCTGAATGTTCCCAGAGCTCAACATTATCATCAACATCCGGTATTTTATTTAATGATAATTTTCCCTAAATGACACACATATTGTTTAGGTGTCGAATTGTAAAATTTTAGAATGAAATTAGCATTTAACTGTTGAAGGTGTTATTTTAGCATCTCCTTTTTCTGTTTAACCCAATAGACCTCTCACTAAAATTCAGGTTAACACCAGTCAGCTGTATTCTAAAGTAGCGATATCCCACAACAATCTCAGGGGTGTGGAATTCCTATCGCCCGGGACAGGCAGTTTTCGGGCACCGGGCGAGCAGTTTTTTTCTACATTTAGCCGGCTGCGGGCCAGCAGCACAGCTAAATGTAGTGTGGGAGCCGTTTAGTACAAGTGATTTTGAACGGCTGTACAGCCGTCCAAAACCAATTGTAACTTGCCTGAATCTCACTCCCCCTACCCTCTTCCCTTTCTCTCTCTCTCCGGCAGCCGGCCGTGTACCTGTCTCGGCTGCCTCTCTCTCCGTGCTTCTTTTGCTGTGGTCTTCAGGGTCCCCCCCTCTTGTGGGGGATCAGTGGCTACGGCAAATTAGGTTAGAGAGCATGGAGCAGGGCAGAGAACGCTTCTCTACTCGGCTCCGTGTGAATAGTGACAGGGGAATGCAGCCTTCCTGTCATAGGAGAACCAGCACAGAATTGTTACCCCTTGTGTGATAGCAATAAAGTCAAGTGAAAAGAAAAAAAGTAAAAAATAAAATATATATATTAAAAATGGAAATACATAAAAATTTAAGAAATAATAAAAATAAAAAATATTACAAAGCAAAAAAAATCTACAATTAAAACCAACCCCTATCATCTGTGTGCGCGGAGTGGGCGATCCGTTACCGCACGGCAATCGTGCACAAAACCGCGTGGATGGCCGGGAGATCACAGAAATGCACACCACTACCGATCGTGCTGGCAGTGCCATTATTGTCTAATGGCACCCTAGGCATGCCAGGCAGATTGCGCAGTTTGCCGCCGCAATAACGCCGTGCAATCATACATAATCGCGGTTGAAAACACGACACATGTACCTTTTTCAGCGATTACCACGCGGATGTAACCCCATTGAAATCAATGGGGCCGCGTGGCAAACGCACACAGTCGCCCAAGTCTGCACCCGCTCCAAAAGGGTAAATTCACTTTCCCAAGTAATTTGGGAAAATGGAATTACCTGCACAAATCTCCCTCCCACTATACTTACCTTTCAGCAAACGATCCTTCCCATCCGCCAGTATGGGTGTACTGTCTACCTGTGCCATGTATTCTGAATTTCACTCGCAAAATGCAAACACTCGTTGGTCAGCGCAGTCACCTGACAGCACTGACCAATGAGAAGCTCTTCTTCGCACTGCTAAATAAGGTTTTGGTTACATTTTTTTTTCTTTTTTTGTATCAGGACAAGTAGATTTCCATGAGGGACAAGTAGATCGCCCCCCCGCTTTAGTCCTTGGACAAGTAGTTTATTTTAAATTTCCACACCCCTGAATCTTACTGCCTCAGTTTATGTATAACACACACACACACACACACACACACACACACACGTCTTTCTTCCTAAAGAACAAAGCAGAAAAAAAAGCAGTGTAACAGAAATGTTACCAAAAAGTTAAACCAATGTCAATGTTTTTTACAGTAAGCAAAGAAACTTTGCTTCTAATTCAAGGTGTATCTTTCCCGATACCTTTACAGTCACGTATTTAAATACAATAGGATTGTAGGAACAGAGATAGCAAACTGATCTGCATAATTAACTGTCCAGGAAGGATTTAAACTCTATTAAAAGGCTCGGTCTTAGTTTCACCTTATTAAACATTTATATACATTGCTTTCTCCCAGGCCTACTCTACTGTTCCTATGTGTATCTGCAGTCTGAACTGATCTCTTATCTATAATTACCTTGGAAGCCAAAAGACACAAAAAGCCATGTAAAACAGAATTAACAGTTGACACAAATGACATGGCTTGTCTTTCCTGAAACATACATGCCTAGCAGGAAATCCTGACTAAGCCGACTGTGAGCTATTCAAAAGACCTATAAAAAGTGATTATTTTATAGACACTGCAAGAAAAATTATCCTGTAGACAATAACGACTGAAAAATGGTACACACAATACATCTCCTTTTCAAGTGTTTTTTTTTTTTGCTTCCGCTAAAATGGTTTCTTTTCACAACCGTGGATATAAGCTATTTAATACTTGGATGATGGGTGATCTCTTACTTGTAACTTTTCCACTTCCAGTTCAATTTCGACAGCAGCTAACCCGGCTTTGCCCTGATCCGCTGCCAGCTGGTGGAAGAATCGCCGCCATTTTATAAGCACTTCAGAAAACTGCAACTGAAAGAGAACAGGAAGGAGGGGTGAGGGCCATGTTGTTACATAGGAAGATCTGTGCCATCTTATCCATTTAATTCGCTTCCAACTCATTTCCCGCATACAGTTTTTATTAAAACACCACACACTGTGTATTAATGTCTTTAATATGTTCTTAGATGATATATCTATCGGTATAACAAGCAAAAAAGAACAATGGCAATATTATGGGCAAGCAATAGAAATTATCCCAAATTAAAGAGCTAATTTAGGACAAAATTATATTTTAATGGCAATGGTAAATTACTTTGATTGCTACAGGCTATGCCTGGCTCATTAATTCTGACAAAGACTGAACGCTGCAGATTGTCTATGGAAACAAAACGATAGGCTAGTTTGTGCGGCACAGTTTTCCAGTAAAAACATAAATAAATAAAAGGTAATGCATTCGTATGTACCCAGATTTTCTGGATGTCTGACCTTCCTGTAATGCTCTACAAATATTTAAAAGCAACCAACACAAAATCGAGGACTATAGAACCCTTCACCAAGATAGAACATGAAAATCTGGCTTCTGGGATTACTCAAGGGACATTGCACGTATACTGAATAGCCACTGAATGTTAACTCTGGCACTTTCTGCACTTAACTCACCAGTAGGTAAATAACTTAAGTTGTTCTTCTTCACCTCTTCTCCATAAACCCAGACCTAAAAGGTGACTGTGTTCCCTCTCTCCAGCAGCATTCCCTCTCTGCATCCAGTAGAATAATAAGGATAGTGCACATGATAAACCAAAGATGCAAGGAAAACTTCCCAAGACATACAAGCTAACTCCAAGGTCAAGATAGATTAGTGGCTGATCGCACTATCGGTCACTTTTTGAGAGACGGTGGACTCAAAGGAAGACTTCCATTCTGGAATTTACTAAAATGCATACCGACAAGGTACAATGCTTCTGAGAGAATGTCCTTTGGACAGCGGAGACAAAACTGGAGCTCTTTAACAAGTCACATCAGCTCTATGAAACATGGAGAAGGCTTGGTTAGGTTTTCCGAGCTGCTTTGCTTGAAACGGGGGTGCCTTCAATCTGTGCAAAGTAAATACATTTTATTACTAGCACTCCAATATAAGGTGAAAATCAGTCCATTTAATGACTCAGAACGTCATCAATGCAAGCGCTTTTGGGGCCTCGCAGGGTCCCCTTCATCAGGCTCAGAGTGGCAGAACATTGCATCAACAATCACCATTTAAATACACACAAATACATGTGAAATAAGGGAACCTCCTGTTCCTTCCCACGCCTGTGGCTACATTCTCCCGCCATACACAAAATAAAAAAAAAATCCAAAAAACACTTACATGATGCCAGAATGTTAGTAAAAGGTGCACATCGCTGTCGCGGCTGTTAGCTGTTTTAACATCAGCCCGTCGCCCATCCGCCGTGTGGAACGCAGGGTGCTTCCTGTCAATGGTTACGAACAGGGAGGAGAGACTGCAGTGAGCTGCTGTGCCCCCCATGCACACCACCCCCATGCCCAGACGAGGACCTGAAGAACAATCGTCCTTCAGGTCCCTCCTCTGCTGATTGACAGCAGGCAGTGGGTGGGTGAAATAGCCAATAGCAGGCTGGCTATTGGTCCCAGTCACTGCCTGCTGTGTTTAAATTCAGCTGCCATTACCCAGCTAAAGCTATTGACGTAGAAAGGCGACACTAGGGTCTTATAGACCACTAATGTTACCTTAAAAAGAACCGGTCACCTCCAATATGCTAATCACAGCTCAGTGGCAAGAGCATGATCATTGACAGAGGGGTAGGACCTGCGCACTTCAAACTCCAAGAAATGGATTGTACGTTCAAAATTCCATTTTCTTTGTACTTTGAAGAACACAGGAATTTAAAAAAAGACTGTTGGGACATCCAAAAGCAGTCCAACTGAGAAATGGGCATTAGCAACAAAACACTATCAGGCCTAAAAGAAAAAGGGCAGAACTGGGGACTGCCTGCATCTCAAAAAGCCCTCTGAAAGACCTTACACCCAAAGCTGGCATCAGATGACACCTGAACATCTGCCCAGTAAAACGTAGAGAATGTGTAGAAAAAAACAAAAACAAAAAAAACACTAGTTGGCAGTCTTGCAAATCAAAGAAACAGTAGCCCGATGCCGAAAAGTCCAAGAAGCACTTGCAGATCTAGTAGAGTCTGCCTTGACAGTAAAGGTTGGAACCTGATACTTTAGACCATGACCTTGAATAATGATCTGTCTATGCCACCTGAAGTCTTTTCCCCTTCATGAGGACCATCAAGGATGATCGAGAGAGTCAATCTTGCTAATGGAAGTCGTGACTGCAAGGTAGACATTTACAGCACAAACTACAATCAAGCAACGTAGCATCTCCTTCTAATGAACTGGAGCCAGACAGAGGAATGCAAGAACAATGTCCTGGTTGAATTGAAAGGCTAAAACCACCTTAGGGAGGAAGTAGGCTCTATCCCCAACACCACCTTACACCCTGTGTAACACCAGAAAAGGTTCTTCACCGGGCAAAGCCACTAGCTCAGACACGCACCTCGCAGGTGATGGGAACTAGAAACACAACCTTGTGAGTGAGAGTGGTCATAGGGATATTCCCGATAGGTTCCAAAGGCAGGTTTTTGAAGCACAAAAAGTACCAAATTTAGATCCCAGAGTCAAAAGGTGAGCACACAGGGGTAGCCATACGAGATACAACCTGTACATAAGTTTTAAATATTGGGAAACGAGCGGTCATTGAAACAAGGTAATAAAAGTGTTCCTTTATGGTACTTAGGTATAGGTGCTGATCTAGGCCTATTTGCAGAAATGCCAAGATTCATCCCATGGAGAACGACAGAGGCAGGATAGTAAATTGGTCCTTGGAACCAAAGATTTGGATGAGAACACATGTACATGTGCCAGTAGTCTGATCAGGATGGGGTCAGCCAAGAGCAACAAAATGCACTCAAGGACGAGGAAGGAGTTTCAGATGAGGAAAAGCATAGGATCAGGGTGTGTTGATCCCACTGCCCCACCAGAACATCCACCGCTTCTGCAAGAGTATCTCTGCACCCGGAGACAATCCAGCCCGGTCTGTTAAACCTGAAGGTCATGCCAAAAGCAAAGTGAAAGAATTGCTGATGCGCTGAAAAAAGGCAGCCATGCAAGTAGGCATCCTTGATGTCTACGGAGACTAGAAAATCTCCCTGATTGAGTGAGACTATAACAGACCTCGTGTCTTCCACGTTGTATTTATGGGCCTGAAAATACATTTAGGGCTTTGCGCTCCAAGATGGGGCGGATGCCCCCTTTGGGTTCGGGAATTGAACAGTTTGGATTAGAGTCTGTGGAACGATTCTACCTCAGGTACCAGAGCGATAACCCCTTGCTCCGGAAGACCTGCAAAATATCTGCTAATCAGTGTGGTGACACATTCAGGTTGGAAGACATGAACTGAGGAGGGGGCGAAGAGTGGAATTTTGGCTGGCAGACTCTGTCGGCAGCAGCTAGATCAGGTGTGGTCTTTAAATGCGAAGGTGTTACAGCAGATTTGTCGGCTCTGGGGTACACTGGGCGTAGCTCTTCTAGTGTCCAGATACATCAACAAGCTGGACAGGTTTGTTTACTGATACAGCGATCAAAAGCCTTTGCAGTGGATGCTCTGGTAACTTTGTGGGATCAGTTCAGCCTGATCTATGTTTTACCATTATTGAAGGTTCTGCCACGTCTCCTTCACAGGATAGCCCTAGAGGGGGTTCCAGTGATCCTGGGGGGGGAGGGGGGTCGCAGTTGGCCCAGGAGAGTGTGGTTCACATATATCCTACATCTGTCTGTCGAACATCCAAGAAGGCTCTCTAATTGGCCAGATCTTCTGTTTCGGGGTCTAGTCTACCACCCTGCTTCTCAGTCGCTGGCTTTGATGGCATGGCTGTTGAAGTCAATATCCTAAGCGTAAAGGGTTTATCAGAAAATATTATTCCTACTTTATTACAAGCACGGAAGTCCACGTCTCGTAGGGCAGTGGTCCCCAACCCCCGGGCCGCGGCCCGGTACCGGTCCGTGGATCAAATGGTACCGGGACGCAGGCGAAGCAGCGCTCCCAACTCTGCTCTGCCCAGCTCTGTACCGCCGACCCCCCGCCGGTTGTTACGCCACTGGCTGAATGCCCATCGTGGTAGACGGGAACCGGGACAGAGCGGCAGGGGGCGGAGACAGGAGATGGGGCGGACGCACTAGCTCAATGCTAGAGCGGCAGCAGGAGGAGACGGGGACGGAGCGGCAGGGGGCGGAGACAGGAGATGGGGCGGACGCCCAGGAGATCGAAGAGGTGAAGATGGAGGAGACTGGAGGGCCGATGACGGTAGCTGAGGAGGCGGGGAAAGGCAGAATATGGAGGAGACGTTGATTTGCCGAGGCAGCAGAGGAGGCCTTTTTCCCAGTTCCAGGTAGGAGGACGACTGTGCTGGCAGGGCCCAACATAGATTCTGCACAGCCCCCCTGAGATCCGGCAGACTGCAGGGCCTGTGGGGGTCTCTGCAGGATCTGTGGGGGGGCTTTGCAGGAGACAGCTTACGGAGACCCGGGGGGGGCGCAAAATTTTGTTCTGCCCCGGGCGCCTGTAACTCTGGTTACGCCACTGGTTCCAGCGCAGGGGCGGACTGACCCATCGGGCAGTCGGGCGCTGCCCGAGGGCCCGCGACCAGCACGGGGCCCGTGGCGAGGCATCTGTCCTGCACCAGGCGGCAATTCCGCCGCAGCCTCTGCACCGCAACCCCCCTCCGTCAGAGAGGAGAGAAGCCGCGTGACGGGTCCTCTGGCCGCTGGCGTGGCTTCTCCCTCTAGTGCTGGCGGAACCACTTCCGCCTCTTCCTATGTCCTCTCCTGCAGAGAGCGGAGAGAGCGCGCCCGACCGGCGTGTGGTGGAGACTGGAGGGCAGCCAGCGACGCCGCAGCAGTCATCGGTGGCATCGGAGGAGGGCATGGAGGAGGCTGATACCAGCATAGAGACACAGGGAGTTCAGGTTAGTGAAGCCCTCTTCTTTTATTATATATTTTTTTCTTTAACATTTAATTTATTTCTGACTTTTTTTTTTTTGCACTTTGTACAATATATAAAAAATACAGGGTAGGAAAAAAAAAGGAATTCAGTGTCTAAGGGCTTGTTCACACCAA
>NW_017307672.1:16139-19415 GCF_000935625.1 Nanorana parkeri | reverse complement strand
ATCTATCTATCTATCTATATATCTATCTATCTATCTATCTATCTATCTATCTATCTATATATATATATATAAAATATAAACAATCAACGCCCCCCTCCCCCCTCAGCGGGTCGCGGTAAAATTATCAAACGTTGACCGGTCCGCGGCGATAAAAAGGTTGGGAAGCACTGTCGTAGGGTATATTAAAGAGCATGGAAAGCATATTTTGCTTGGTGTGAGAAGAGGAACTTCAACCCCACCGTTTCTTCTGTGAGCCAGGATTTTAGCATTTATACAATCGGAATTGTATTAGAAGTTAGCCCTGAGTACAATCAAGGGTAAAATCTTTCAGGAGCCTTTGGCTTCTCATTTTCTAGTAAAGGCCTTTGTTCAAGGGGTTCCTCACATAGTTCCTCCTAGACGTCCTCCTGTGTCTGAGATCTTAATATGGTGCATTTCTGTTTGCAGCAGCCTTCTTTCGAACCTCTCCAAAACAGGAATACAACTTTATGAGTAAGATTCTCTAAAGCCATCACCTCAGCTAGTAGGGTCTCTGAGGTAGTAGCCCTGTCCTGAAGGGAATTTCCTTTTGGTCATGCATCAAGAAAAGATAGTTGGTCATCAATTCATACAGTCATTAGGTTTTATAAAGGTGGATGTGCAGGCATCAGAAGATGCTGATTTAGGCAGTATAGTACTGCAGGCAGCAGAATGAGTTAATTCTATGCTGTGCACACTAGTAGTTGTAGTCCAATCCCACCCCCCGATTATTGCTTTTGAACATCCCATACGTCTTGATTTCCCCTATGTCCTGTACAATCAAGAATGTAGGATTTTTTTAACTTACCTGTAAATTCTTTTTCTTGGAGTACAGTACAGGACCCTCCCCTTTATGTTCTCTTCCGCTTGCAAGCAACAGAGGATCTGTGGTGGTGGGAGGAATTATGTATAACCCCTCCATCTTGATTTCTCCTGTGTCCTGTACTATATCCCAAGAAAATGATTCTACAGGCGAGTCAAAAATCCTATGCGTCACTCCATTCGAGAGATGATATGGTTGATTTTAAAATATTGTTGCCTCACAGCAATGTAGGATGCATTCACCAAGCTAAAACACTGTTGACATATACAGTTTCACTTATTCTACTTGTAACTCAAATCCACCATAGCAGACCACATTGCTTGCAGCCCCCCCACCCCCACAAATGAAGAAACACATTAAGTCTAAGAATGTCTGTCAAACAGCCAATCTGTCTGTGTAAAAAAATGGTGGCCTGTTAAAATCAAATTGTCAAACTACTTTTACATTAAAAAAAGAAAAAGTAATTCAGTAAAATGTTTACTTTTATTGCCTGCATGTGTACTTTCTCAGGAGATACTCTGGTTTAACCCATATTGATTTTTAACTTTTTGGTCTTTGATTTCCTTTTTACATTTCACCATCTCACATGAGCTATTCATGGGTCCATGGGTCATTTGATTTCAGTAGGATATTTTTCCTATACGGTGTAAATCCTATAATCACACAGGCATCTTATTAGGAAATACATTCCTCAAGCACATAGCTACATGCTTGAGTTAGATTCACAGAGGGCAGAAGGTGGGTAAACACGTTTGATCCTCTTCAAACACGTTCAGCACAAACACATTGCTACTTACAGATAAGAAATAACTACATAAATGAAAATATCAGCAAATCCAGGTATGAGAAAAAGTAATATTTCTATTTCAAACAAGTGTTCGAAACCTCCTTAAACTGAATGCAATATGGTGATGTTACATACGGCAGCAATGTAAAGCCACTGTATTTCCAGTTCATCACTTCCATATAGCTAGATAAAAAGGAATCATTCTAGAGAGCATACCAAAAACTGGGGTCTTCCTAATGCAGTGAGCTTGATTGCAGAAAAGCCATCTTCAGAACTTCCACCTGCAATAAAAAAATTACAACAATGATTTATTTGTATTGTTTTACACCAGACCTGTAAATCAACAGTCTTAGTGGGATTGATGCAGAGTAGTAGAAGGGGTAAAACAATCACGCCAATCACACAACCAAAAGTCTAGGCATGTGGACATGTGATCGCTGCAGTAGAGGAAGAAGCATTTCAGCCCTTATATTGTGCTTTGTTTATCCACCCCCAACATGAAATACTCACCTTGCTTGAGAAAATACTTTCCCATGATTCCTTTACATTGGTCACATATCTAAAATCATCTGTGACCATTTGATCACAAGACCTTTACTTAAAGGAGAACTATGGGGTCAGTGTTTTTCCCCATAGTTCTCCTTAGGGTAATGGGAGGACACTAGCGTCCTCCGTTACCCTAAGCTCAGTATAGTGTTCCTGCTCATTGAGAACATGAAGACAGAGTACGTTTACTATAACTACAATTATGAAGGAGATGTTGATCACTTCCCATTCATTCATAATTGAGGATATAGTAAACAGGCTATGTCCTCAATTATTTACAAACACTCAGCGATTACTGAGTGTTTGTACCTCGCTCTGTTTCCTGACTCGCTGTCACAGGAGGTTGAGCAAACGGAGCAGGGAGGAGAGCTCAGCTTCCTGTGACAGCCCCCACACCGCTCTGCCGGACTGTTGGGTGGAGAGACGCCGGCCACTCACATCGCTCTCCTCCCGCAGCACTTGGCCTCCTGTGACAGTTTCTCTCCTCCCCGCTGGGACACAGAGCAGCGCCCAGCGGAGGAGAAAATACACTGATGTGCCGATGTGTCGGCACAAAAATGGCACTTTCTGGATTTAGCATAAAGTGCCATTTTCGGCCAATATGTTTCGGCGGCCGATATATCGGTGCATCCCTATATGATATGACACAGTAGCAGTTTTTTGGGGATGATCAGGCCTGTCCTGCAGGGTATAAAAGGGAGGAAGCAGGATCAGCTGGCATGTTTTGTGGTCAGGCCATGCACAGCCCTAAGGTATAACATGATACAGGACCATTTCTTTTTTTTTAAGTTCAACGGTGACTTATATTTCAGCAGAGCATGCAGGAATGCATGGGGAAATTTTGGGGAAATGTCCCAAAATGTAAACTAACCGTTAATGCGCAGGATCAAATCTGAAGTCTGAAGAATACCTAGGCTAGTGGACAGAATAAAGCTTGGAACTGTGTTTTTCTCCTGGAAAGTAATAAAAATTGAATTTAGTTACTCTTTTTCCCCCCCAATCCCAGCACTGTAGTCTGGCGATCTGACCTTACAGACTTTAGCTGCTGCATACTTCCCAGGTCAGTGATTCAGAAGCAGCCAGGCAATTAGCCTCTTCCTAA
>NW_017307672.1:0-16076 GCF_000935625.1 Nanorana parkeri | reverse complement strand
AGCAAGTTAATGTAGCTTCACTAAAAACAAAGAAAAGAGAAATAACTGCTTTATGCTCTAAATACATCTAATTATTTAAACGGTTATCTAGAGCAGATCACAATGTTATTACTTTTTTCTCACTAGAAAAAAAACAAAATTGGTCGCCAGCCTTAATTTTCTACTTTTTGAACATCATCTTACTTTCATTTCTTCAGCAGAAAACAAATAATAAAAAAAAGCATGCATTAATTGCTCAAGGAATAAATAGTAACACAGTGCATCCAAACTCCTTGCAGAGATGTTATTTAGCTCCACACTGTGCACTTTCGTTTCAGCTGGAAAATGCAAGGCAGAACAAATAAATACCAGCTGGAGTTCCAGATCAAGCAAGCCTGTCCATTCAGCCACACAATGTACCGCATTACAGTAGAACATCACATTTAAATAAATTAGAGGAATCATTCTCTATAAATAAGTGCTTTTGAAAGGCTACCACAAACCAAAAAGTTACTATGTAAAATGGTGTGTAAAATAACAAATGCTGAATCTTTTTAGACAGCATAAGATTCAGAGATGCATATTTCTCAACAGTATTGTAAGAGCTGTGCATGTATTCCTAATGCATATTTAGATTCTGGCTCAGATTGGGAACGTCATGTATATTAAAGCGTGTCGGTAAAAAATGTCCACCCGATTTGAACGGTGTTGATTCAAATTCAATAAATCAACTTGGTATGCTCCTATACTGTACAATGGATAAATATCGCTAAACAAACATGTCATGCTTATGCCAATCCTATTAAGAAGTCGGCAAAAAGAAAAATGTATATATTTCAACAGCAACACTTAAAAAAGGTATGAGTCACAGGATTACGGAGAACAAAATACAAAAAATCATCAATGAAAATGCTTTCAACCTCAAAATCAGTTTTCAGAGCCAAGTATCTGGTGCAAGATATGGGATAAGTAGAAAGGTTCTTGTCGCACATTTTCGGAGATCCCATGTAATGGGAAGTGTGCTCGTAATGACTGAGGATGGCACCGCTGTATGCATAAGATAAATGTGAAAGATGCCAACAGCACGCCGAAGATCATTTTGGAATTGACCAATGCTGAAGCCTGATGAAGGGACGCTGCGAGGTCCAGAAAGCGCTTGTATCCATTCTGACAGCTTGTTCAATAAAATTAGCATTTGGCGATTCCAAAAGGATCTTCGGTGTGCTGGTGACATCTTTCACATTTATCTGGTGCAGGATATGGGCGTTCAAGGCCAAAAAACAAAATGTGAATGTTTGTCTTTTCTTCAACAATTATCTATTCTTAGCACTTCTCACCCTAACACTAAATTATCCCTTTCACTAATCTAGGAATGCACCGATACTAGTATCGGTGCTGATAGAGCATTTGCATGAGTACTTGTACTTGTGAAAATGCAGATGCATCGCGGCGATGCATTACATTTTTAAATAGCTTCTGGCTGCTTGTTTAGTACAAGTGATCTGCCCAGATCAATTGTAGAGCAGCCTGCATCCCCCCGAGAGAGATCTGCTCTGTGATCAGTGACACAGGAGCGCTGCCTGCATCAGCTGTCACCTCCAAATGATATCACATTGGGGCCAAGTGAAAAATAAAGTGATAAAAAAAATACAAAATAATACAATTTAAAAAATAAAAGTGCGGAAAAAAAGGCAAAACATTTTAAATAATAAATACAGCAAAGAGAACAGTGAGCAGCTCAGTAATTACATCACATCTAACTCCAAATATCTTGGGACAGCAGTAGCAGCACTGACTTAGATGCACAGTGCAGCTATATAGCTATGAGGCTAAAGAACAGGAATGCCTAGGCTCACTCGCATAGCAAAAAGTAAACTGCTATTTTCAGGAGAACCTCAAGATAAAAAGATAACATTTTTCAGTGTGCTACTCAGCCACAATTAGCATTTCTAAATGTTCTCCGACACCACAAATTTTACTGTTGAGTAAAGGTCCACATTAACCTATTTTAACCCTGAAAAATAATCTTTAACAGTTAAACTAATCCAAAAACAATTAACCTTAGAATTAAAGTGCCACTCAACTCAGGAGTTAAACCTTAAAAATGCATTCTGGTACCTTAACTATTAACATATAAGTACCTTATTAGAAAATCATTAAGCCATAGATCCTGAAATAATTTCTGAATTGGTGCCGACACTGTCCATCCTTCTGGAGTGTGGCTGCTTTTGTTCCTCATGATCCTTGGGGGTGTTGTAAAGTAACCACCGCTCCAAGCTTGCTCCTGTGATGGAATACAATCTCATGTTTAGTTTACTAATTTGTATTGAGGTTATAGTCCCATCACGGGAGAGAGATTGGAGCGATGGCTACTTTACAACACACACTGGGACCATGGGGAACAAAAGTAGCCACCCTCCAGAAGGAAGGACAGTGTCATCATGAATTCAGAGATGATTTGAGGATCTACAGCTAAGAGAAACAAATAAGATACGTTTGTGTTAATAGTTAAAAGGTACTTGAATGTATTAAGATTTAGCTCCCAAGTTTAGTGTCACTTTAAACCCCTTTTACCCAACAAAAATGTAACCAAAAGCAATTATCCTAATACTAACCCTTAACATGAACTCCAACCCTTAATATTAAACCCTGTAATGGCAAAGTAACCCTGAAAACTAAAAGAAACTAGATAATGAACTGCTGGGCCTATGCCTTAGGCCCAAACATATTACCAGCCAGAGAAGTACAAGTGCACAATCTGCTGATCTGAGGCCACAGGCAGAACCACAATCAGTTGTTATTTGTCAGTTTTTTTATAGGTTTAGCATGGTTTCTATGGAGCAAGCTTTTTCAGCTCTAACAGACCAGAGAGAGCACCTGTATACTGTAAATGCCCCAGGTTTAGGGCAAAAAAAACCAGCATGCTTACACAGCATCTCTAACAAACCAGGAATATGTCCTTAATACTAGCCTATGCAACTTTCAAGCGATTGGGGAGAATTTATTAATGCATTTGCAACAATTGTAGGAGCAAAGATCCAAATGTCATGCTAACTAACCACAAAGTTTTGTGCCTGCCGTGCATATTTTTTTTTTTTTTAAGTGTTCTTGCGACAATGTTTGCATCATATTTCAACTGTGCAGTATTTGTGTACAGCATTTGCGACAGTAAAAAGGCCTCCAAACAGACGCACATCCTAGAAGTGCTTCTGAGCACTTCTTGAACTATCTCAAAGATGACTCATACCCTCAAGTCAGCAGAGCACCTCAGGCTATTCAGCTGTCAACCAGGAGGTTCCCAGCAAGCTTGTGACAGTTTAGAGACAATTTAGAGGACATAAAAAAATAGAAAAAGGGGGTATCATAGCAATTGTGAGCGTTTAATCTCGCATATGGTTGCATGGGCTATAGTTACACCGGGATATATGTTGGTAGTGTAAAGCTGTTCATAAATTATATTAAATAGACTCCAGGAAAGAAGACTCTTAATTCCAGGCAAAAAGCTTAAAGTGATCTTAAAAAGGCAAAACATTTTTTCCCTCCCCCCCATGTAAATGTTAGCACTTACCTTAAATGATGTCTCTTTTTCCGATCTTCCTCTTCTTTCCCCATGTTTTCATGTGTCCCTCCAGCGGTGTGACGTCACTCCGATCCAGGGCTGACTGCTCTGTCCCTCCAATCCAGCGGTGTCTGCAGGCGGGGGCACGCGTCCATAGGCTTACCTTGAGTCTCTGCTCGTCTCCCGGCCGAGAATCGGAACTGCGCATGCGCCCGCCCCAAGATCCTTTGTGGCCGTACGAGCAGTTCCTGATTCTCGGCTTGGGAGCGAGCAGCGATAACGAGGTAAGAATAAAATTATTTTAAGCGTTTTTTTTTTTGTTTACACTTCTTGCCTATATCTACTGCATGCTAGCAGTAGATATATGCAAAAAAAAAAACGGAGGGTTTAGAACCCCTTTAACTGTCGCTTCTAGAAGTGGTCTTGGGGACATCTCAAGTAGCGAGTGTTTTATTAGATGACGCTCCAGTTTCAGACAGCGCAGGACAAGTGCAGATGTAAACAGTTGCAAACTTCCGCAAAAGACGCAAAAGACGTGCAAATCACGCGCAATCGGGAAAATAGTGCAAGCTCTAGATTAATTCCCACCAGACAGTTTTGAGACGAGCCTCCTTATGAAGGCATTTAGGAATAGACCAAACTAAGATAATACATCTGTCGCTTTGTGCACTAGAAATAAGGGATACAACAGTTTGAGAGCTGCTGATTATGCAACATTGATAAATTCCCCCTACAGAGATTAATTTACAAAGGTGAAGCTATACATTTGTCCATAACAAAGTTTATACCACATAAAAAAGGAACAGAACACACATCAGTAGGGTTTTCAGATCCGGGCTTTAAATCATACCTGATGCTTCAATACATTTTAAAAAGGTCTCCATGTGATGGTCACACTTTGCTTCATCTGCGTAAAAATATGTTCGGGCACTAATGACACCGCCACGTCGGTCACCAAAGCCAGGCTGTACTTGGTATTTCTTCTCTCGCTTCACAGCACCTGAAAATAAAACACCAATACGTTAAAATACACATACAGTATATGGCACTGATGCAAATATTATAGCCTTTGATGCCTACTAATAAGATACTGCAAAATTACATGTGGCTCACAGGATCAAATCAGAATTTTTGTGTGAGTGTGCACACACTCATGAAAACAGCTAACTATGGGGCTGCTATGTAGAGTTTAGATATTTTTATCATCAACAATTAGAAAGCAAGTTCCAATGTAAAGCCTTCCAAGCTGTGAAAGATCTCATAGGCAAAACACTGTGGCCCTTGTGTTCCCTTATTAGGTGGCCATTTTCCTGTAGAATTAAAACGGACGTATGTAATTGTAAAACATTTATATTAGTACAAGATGCAACCATATGAACCAACCAACAGCAGAACCGCTGGTCAGATGCCATATTCTTGAATTACAATAGCTAGGGTTGGTCAGATACCTTCTTGCAGTACTCCAGCACAGTGGAACTGTATTCAGTCCAAGAGGCAGCATCCCGGTCATATTTTAAAAGAAGACCGAGTCGCAAACTACACTTTATAGTCCTATGTGACCCATTAAAGAGAAACTTTCTAAACCATTTGGCTTAGTTGAGGTACCTATCCAGCTATAGGGGCTGCTACTGCCATGTACAAGCCATGTACATTTTTAGGGGCATATATCTGAACAGAATAAGGTATGCATATGTGCCTGTGTTAGTAACAAAACTCCACCCCCAACAGAGTTGGATAGTAGCGGTCTCCAGTACTGAATATACTCCTGGGCCGGGCCAGTAAATTTGACTGGTTCCCTTTGAAGATACTGCCCTTTCAGTGTCTTTAAGGGGAACCTATCCAATTCAAAAGGAATTTTCATCAAAATGAATTATCTTTAGGTATAAACAGCACTATTGGGACACTGGTAGAATAATCATTAACAAAAAACAGCTTTAAAAGAACAACTCCAGAAACATTTTATTAACCCTTACAGCTTTTTTTTAAAACCACCAATCCAAAATATGAGTACTTAACCCTTTAAGTGCTGGGGTAGCCCCACTGCAAGGGTTAATATGATTTGTAATCAGAGTTATGAAAATTATTATAATTTTCATAGGCACTTGTACTTGCGCAACAGAGCCTATTAAAAGAAATATAAAGAAAATGCCATGCCCTGTAAGAATGCATTCCAAGGCTGGGTAACAACCAGCATATAAGAGCAGAGTTGACATGGAGGAATGCAGACTAACCCATAAACAGCCATGATATATACAAGGTTATTGGCACTGGCCATATTATGGGGATGTCAAAAGGAGTGACATAGGTTAATTTATTATTGTTCCCACAGATGTGATTAAGAGAAACACATTCCTTCATGCCCTTGCAAAAAAGTACTCCACGGTATCCCTTGGTGCATGGCTGAGACAAGTCAGAAATGGGTGATTTATTAAAGCAGGGCTTAAGCCTTCCCTAGGAATAGCAGTTAGCCAACCTGACTTTTTGCAACAATACCTTCAAACCTTGCACCACAGCCAGTGATATAATAAACTGCCAGTCTCTCTGGCACATACAAAAGTGCAGGTTTCATTTTTCTATTCCATTATCCATTCCATTATAAATTACTTGAGCAATGGAGCATATCAGAAAAGGCAAAAATTACCATGCATTGCTTGAAAGATTTATTACCAGGGAGCATAAGAAAATACATGTTTTTGTTTAAATAGATTATGAAACTCCTAAGGGGTTTAGACAAGATGCAGGACTTTCCAATAAATGCTTACAATTCTGAGAAGCAAAGTCGATCAATAACTATCTAATTCTCCTACTGTGGCAGAAACACATAACATATAATAAATGGATTTTAAAGCGGCAATGTTATACATGTCTGTTTGAATCAACATTACAGCATGCGCTTATTAAAAAGACAAATTATAAACGCTTTTTGTTTTGTGTAGACTGGAAATATAAAATAAGCAGGAGATTAAAGTTTCAAGTGGTTGTATCCAATGAACCACAATTAAAGAAGTTACAGCTTATTTGAGCTCCCTGAAGGCTTGCAGCAAACAGACATTAGCACAATGTGTGCATTTTGCTCACACTAGCTCTTAAAAGTACAATATTTAATTAGGGAGCATTGGGAATATAGCAGCATTTGTTTTCTTCCAATAAACAAACGTCAGTAGTACAGCTTTTAGCAAAGAAAAACTCCACAAAAAGTAGCAGCTGTTCTAAAGTCTATACGTTTCAGTTATATTCTACAGGATCAGATTTTCATCACTTTAGCCTGCGGGAGGTTGTAGGTACACAAACACTGGTGCCCAAAGCAACAATCTCTGCTAGGATTATGGTCTTAAAAAAAAATAAAAAATAAATTCATGTTCTGCTGGTTCTAACCTGGTTTAATATGACAATATGTAACTAAAAAGTTCAATGATTGGAAACAAAATGGGTATCCAATGACTATACTGGGAAAGGCCACCTCATTGCCCCTAGTCTAGTAGTTCATACAGGCTTCAACTTTTATAAGAGCTGTGACCAGTGAGCTTTTACAGAGCTTTTAGAAAGCTTAGTTGACGCTTTTAAAGCACCCTTCAGCTGCAGTTTGGGAATGTTAAACACAGATCTTAGTAGGGGACCCCAATTTATTGTCTCCCAAACAGATTTTTTTTAAGGCATGACAATTGTCGAGAAGGTCAGTGTGCCTATTTCAGCTCTCAACCGAACTTTCAAGCGGTCAAATGGCTGGTGTCATAGCTGTTCACATGTGCAGCACAATGGCAAATCAAATACAATTAGAGGCTAAGATGTCACCCTTCTTTGCCTGTAAAGGGTAGGAGGGTGTAGTTCCGCTTTAGGGTGACATTCAGCACTGCCAATAAGATCTATGCTTAAATGTTAGGTTTACTTTGTGGACCACATTTCATGTTATACGTCATATTCAGGGTGTAACATGAAACACGTTAGATCACAACGCCACACGCACCTCACACTCCCTGACCTGAAACACAGGGTTCTTCTCCTCGCAGGCTGGTGTGGATATTTGAATTCAGTGTGGCTGTGCATGGCTCTGCCCTCACAGTCACCTCATCCATTCACAGATCCATCAACAGAATCTGTGCATGGAGAAAGTCCCACCAGTATATTATTATATATTATTGTCACCGGAACAGGAGGAATCGGAAAACTTTCCTTCACTTCCTAGTGTGTCTCCAGAACAGGACGTGAAGGAAAACCATCCAAATGGTTTTACTTGTTCCCATGCTATCTCCGCTTATGGGTTTCTGTATGTGTACATACCTTCGGTTAAAAGGCATTCATGTATACTTTAGTGGTCCTTTTGTACAACCTTACGGCAACCTCCCCCCCTTTCTTTCTCTATACATACATGTAACAGACAGACAGAGACAGACACACACGTCATTTCACAGGAAATGCCTGTTCCAAAGAGCTTATGTTTTTTTACATGCTCAAACAAAAATATCCCAACATGCTGACAAATTGCTGCATCTACCACTATTATAATTTGCTCTGCTTATTATGCATTGCATTACTTGTGAAAATCCTCACTTTGGAGCTAGCTGTACCATTTTAAAAGGAAATACATTTCATGGTCAGGCTCTGAAACTCTTTAACCATCATCCTTGAAGAAATGAATATAGGATTTCTTTTTCTCTTTTTGTGAAACACTGAGGAGAATAGGCCATAATCTAACAAAGAAATAATACATCTTTTCACGACTGGACTACGGAGAGTATTAAAGTAGTGTAGGCAATTGGAATAGTCGCCAACAAATCGAGTTCAGAATGGCTTTAAAAAGGATTCGGCAGAATGGAGACCTTGGAAGTTATAATACAGCTGTATTTCATGGTTAGGTCTGGAGAGTGAATACTTAAACCCTGGAAAAAAAGGCTTAAGGAACACACAAATGTGCCATATACTAGACATATGAGCTAAAACTGCCATCTGAGGTCTGGCTCAGAAGGATAGGAGTCCTTAGAGGGACGATACACAGCGCTAAGCATCATTTCTTCGAGGACTTGTTCACGTCTGTGAATAAAATGCTGTTAAGGAAGACTTTATAACATATGTGTTGGTACAGGAGTTTTAAATAGAGTAGATGTTGACATTAGCAAACATGCATGACACAGCAATCAGTAGATTTAAAACCCCCTCTTTTTGGGGTTGGAGTTGAGTTACAGATATCAAAATATACACCAATCAGCCATCACATTATGACTACTGAGAGGTGAAGTGAATAACATTGATTATCTCCTTACAATGGCACCTGGAAGTGAGTGGGATATATTAGGCAGCAAGTAAAAAAAAATTGTCCCTGAAGTTGTGCTGGCAGCAGAAAATTGGGCAAGTGTAAGGATTTGAGTGACTTTGACAAGGACCAAAATTGTGATGGCTAGATGATTGGGTCAGAGCAATTCCAAAACTGCATCTCTTGTGGGATATTCCCAGTCTGCAGTGGTCAGGATCTACCAAAAGTTGTCCAAGGACGGAAAACCTGTGAACCGGAGACAGGTTCATGGATGGCCAAGGCTCAGTGATTTGCATGGGGAGCGAGAGCTGGCTCATGCAGTCCAAATCCAATAAAAAAAGAGTTACTGTAGGGGGGCATGGCCAGCGCCTGAGACGGGTGGCTCAAATCTAAAATGGCCGATCTAGAAGATCGTAATGACGCAACAACCTCAAAATCAGGGGTATCCCTGAATCCATTAACCAGTCTGACCTGGCCGGATTTGTGCACAATATGTTTAAAGCGATTCTTCCTGACAGTTCGGACGCCGACCTCATAATCGATCGTATCCACAGGCTACCTAAACCGTCCCACTTAACCGACAGGTTGCCAGGGGACACCCTGATGCACATACACTTCTACCATGTCAAAGACCGCATTATGAAGGCTGCCAGGCTATTCTCCCCCCCCCCTACCAGCGGAATATGCGAAACTTCAACTATACGCTGACCTCTCGCAACACACTCTTTCGCTTCGCAGGGACCTGCTGCCGAGTACAAAAGAGTTACTGTAGCTCACAATACTGAAAAAGTTAATGCTGGATCTGACAGAAAGGTGTCTGAAAACACAATGCATCGCATAGCCACAGACCAGTCAGTGTGCCCATGCTGACCCAAGTTCACCTCCAAAAGTGCCTACTATGGGCACGTGAGCATCAGAGCTAGCCCACAGAGCAATGGAAGAAGGTGGCCCGGTCTGATGAATCACATTTTCCGTTACATCATGTGGATGGTCGGGTGTGCGTGGCTTACCTGGGGAAGTAATGGCAACAGGATGCACTACGGGAAAAAGGCAAGTGGGCGGAGACAGTGTGACGCTTTGGGCAATGTTCTGCTGGGAAGCCTTGGGTTCTGCCATTCATGTGGAAGTTACTTTGACACGTACCACCTACCTTTTGCTGACCAAGTACACCCCTTTATGGAAATGGTATTCTCTGATTGCAGTGGCCTCTTTCAGCAGGATAACACAACCTTCCACACTGCAAAAAGGGTTCGAGGAACACAAAAATGAGTGGGATGTGCTGGGAAAACAAGTTCGATCCATGGAGGGCCCACCTCGCAACTTATGGGACTTAAAAAGGAACTGCTACTGGCAGCTTGGTGCCAGATAACACAGCATACCTTCAGAGGTCTAGTGGAGTCCATGGGTCAGGGCTGTTTTGGTGGCAAAAGGGGGACCTCCTCAATATTAAGCGGGTGCTCATAATGTTATGGCTGACCCACGGGGAGGGATTTTTCCACTTCGTTACTACTGCAGTTTGGTACATAATGTAATATATAGCCCTCTTTTCCCTATGAGAGTGCAGATCTTAAAGGCTACAGAGGGTGGTATCACTTAATGACAGAGTGCCACTTTCTGCAACATTCTTCTATGGGGTTTTTCCCCATAGTTCGCCTAAGGGTCACGGGAGAACACAAACTAGCGTTCTCCCATGACCCCAAAGCTCAGTATAGCGCAATCTACAGCTGGGACGGATCCCGACAATACTGTCTGGATCCACCCAGCTGCGTGATTGACAGCTGTGATGGACTACAAGCACAATACAATTAGTAAAGTAAAACATTAGATTGTATTCCATCACAGGAATGAGCTTGGAGCGGTGGCTACTTTACAACACACATACAGGGATCATGAGGAACAAAAGCAACCACCCTCCAGAAGGATGGACAGTGTCAGCACCAATTCAGAAATGATTTCAGGATCTACGGCTTAATGATTCACAAATAAGGTACTTATGTGTTAATAGTTAAGGTACCAGAATGCATTTTTAAGATTTAAAGGAGAACTATGGGGATAAGGCTTTTCCCCATAGTTCTCCTGAGGGTAACGGGAGGACACAAACTAGTGTCCTCCCGTCATCCTAAGCTCAGTATATAGGGAGCTACAGCTCGCGGTATACCGAGATGCCGCAGCCAGGACGGATCCCCGACATTACTGTCAAGATCCACCCAGCTGCGGGATTGACAGCTGGCTCTGCCTATCCAGAGAGACAGTTGCGCCCGCCCCGTCCGTTCCGGCAGTCAGCGCTGGAGGATCGGACAGGGGAGGGGGGGGATCCCTGCAGGGAGCAGTGAGTGACAGTCACGGCTCTCTGCAGGGACAGATTGAGAAGTGAGCGAGTGACGGTATGTGTTCGCTCACTTCCCGATCTACTGAGCCGACGTGTGACAGTTTCATGGTCACAGGTCGGCTCAGATTATGAGGCTGAGTGAAAATCACTTGCCTCATAATTCTCCTTTAATGCTCTGTTCTCACAGGAAGTTGACTGGCGCTGGACCAGGTAAGTCTGCAGGGAATTCACACTGGAATTGGGCTTTAAATAGCAAACAAATCCATGTACCTTGTAAGGAGTTGCAATTTCTTTGTACAGGTTTTATTTTCTCTCTCCAATGGTTTTTCCAGCTCATCTGTTTACATCTTAGCTGCTGGTGCCTTCGCAGAGAAGCAGCTGGAACTGGTCAGGGTTGCTACTATTTTAAAATGTCATGCAGAACATGTGTAATTGGAGTTCAGCATGCGAGTACATGCAAAGTTCTCAGCATAATTGGAACAGCAGAGAACATACTCTTCTGATCTGTGTTGTCGGTTGAAGCCAATATGTGATCATTACACAGGCTTTGTGACCCTTCGCTGCAGAGCATGATCAACCCAATCAATATGCCTCACACAATCTCCTCACAGCAACAATAGCACAACAGAGAAATAAGAGCTCTTACCAACATTTTCCTTTTCAGCTTCAGCAGTACATGATCTACAAGACAAAAAAACCAAAAAAAAGTGTAAGCTTGATTCCACAGACACCTTCCAATAATGTTTAGTAAATACATTTCGGCATTTATACATTTAACAACAGAGGAGTCTATACTTTTTTTTTTTTTTACTTTACTTTTAATTCCGTCTCCGATAGAAAATTAAATTATTAGTTTAGTGTCTTTGACTACTAAACTATTTAAGAGTGACCCACACTTTCACTTTCAACTACTGATCTCTGTAAATAAAAGGCTCATTATGACACATAGGGGTCTATTTATAAACAAAAGTACATGTACCCATCACACTCCTGACCGCTAGCCCTTAATGGTAAGCGTGGGTACAGCGATGACCAACGGATGCCACCGTACCAGATATAGATGATTAGACCGGCACTCTAAAATTGGAAGAAAAAAAAAAAGTACATCTTTTATTGACGCATTTGTGCAAACTATCACAAAACTGCTATGTTTCGGGGTCACGCCATAGTTTTGCCTGATGAAGGGGATCCTGCGTGACTTCAAAATGTCAGTTATGTGATGGTTTGCACATGTGTCAATAAAAGATGTACTTTTCTTCAATTTTGGAGTACCGGTGTCCTATTCATCTATTATTTATAAACAATTTGCAGGGCCCTTTGCCATGCAAAAATCTTTGAATGTAAGTTTTGTGCAAATATATGCCAAAATGAATGTTCTTTAAACAATTTTTCTTAAGAGAACTATGGGGTTAACCTTTTTATCCTATAGTTCCAAGGGTCACGGGTAACGTCCCCCCGTGACCCAAAGCTCTGTATATAGCGAGCTATTGCTCACTATATACCGAGATCACCGCAGCCGGGACGGATCCCGACAATGCTGTCGAGATCCACCCAGCTGCTTGAGTGACAACGGGCTCTGCCTATCTAGGGGCAGAGCCAGCTGTGCTCGCCCCCTCCCCCATCCGTTCCTCCATTCAGCTCTGGAGGATCGGAGCGGGGAGGGGGAAAAAAAAAAAAATCGCTGCGGGTAGCCGTGACCCAACAGTCACCGCTCTCTGCAGGGAGATGATCGGGGAGTGAGCGAGGGACGGTATGCATTTGCTCACTCCCCGATCTATAGAGCCGACTTGTGACAGTTTCATTGTCACAGGTCATCTCGAACTATGCAGTTGAGTGAAAAATCACTCGCCTCATAGTTCTCCTTTAACATTAAATAATGTGTTCCACTTGTAATCATGTAATATTGCATTATGGCCACTAGATGGAGCTAAAAGCCGCTTGGCATATATCCACACAGAATGAACATTCGCAGATATTTGCAGGGTGAACGACCCTGCAAGTAGTTTATAAATAGAAGATAAGTCATCAGGACTCAATCATTCAAAATGCAAATGTAGTTGTCCCGCCACTATGCTGCATTGACAAAAAGTCCCCATGAGGCCCCAAAATATTGTCTGGCTGACATATGCAATGCACTAAAATCAAATGGGACTAGGTTTTAACCTCAATCATTGAGTGCTGGCAACTTATCGCCTAACAGATCCTGCACTGTGCCATCCGTTGCCGTCACTGCCAGCACCATCCCACCTACTCTAGCGATGTATGGTGTGCAGCTGGCATCTACTTTGTTTCATAGCTTATAAATAGACCCCACAGTAAAGAGATAATGTGACATGCTGGTTTTTGTTTTTTTGTAAAAGCACTGTGGCAATGTATACAGAGTTGTGCAGCTGCAGTGCTGACATTGCAGCAGGCGCTGTAAAACTGCACATCAGCGGTGCGGTTTTAGAGCCCCCTCACCACCCATGTGAACGAGGCCTTATAGGATAATTAAACTCTAAGCGGTTTTTGCATATATCTATTGCTAGCAAGCAGTAGTTATATGTAAAAACATAAAATCAAACAAAAAAACCCACCAATGCAGGCAGCCTGGCAGCGTGCACCCGCACAGACTCGGTGGGACACAAACAACACAGCATTCAGCGCTGGATCAGAGACCGGCACCAGTGCTGGAGGGACTCCTGAAAAACTACAGGAAAGAAGATGATCGGATCAAGAGGCATCATTTAAGAGAAGTCCTTACACTAGCAAGGGGGGAGGGAATTATCCTTTACTGTCACTTAAGGCTGGGTTCACACCTGGGCGTACGGAATATGCGCGTTTGCCGCACGTTGTTAGCTCGATTTGCAGTAAAAGAAACGCGCGACAAACGTGCGTCTGAGTGCTATCCGGCTGTATCCTAATGGATACGTGCGGCAAATACGCCCCAAAGAAGCTCCTGTACTTCTTTGTGCGCAAGGCGTTTTACAGCGCGTTCCTACACGCTGTAAAACGCCCAGGTGGGAACCATGCCTTAAAGTATGCACATGGACAACCTGTGGTGGCCTGTAGTTGCAATTTGTGTGCGTCAGTTTCATTTTCAAACGGTTTTAAACGCTAAAAATGTTGAAACTTTAAAATTAACTCACATTTATCAAGGCAAGCATTCTGAATATATTGCCGCTTGACACTTCATGTAAAATTCTATACAGTGACCAAATTAGTATTGCACATATGAAATCTTAGCATGCAAAATGTGCATGAGCTAACAGAATTTGGACAGGGACAGAACTTTTATTTTTCAGCATACGTGTATGACTATCAATTGTAAAACCTTTAAATATTGTCTATGTGGGGAAGTCAATATTAAATTGATTTTAAGAGGCCGAGTCATCATATTTAACAAAGGCAGAAGTAAATGTTTAATGTTACGACAAAGCAGCTGATTTTTAAATGACTACATGTGAATTTAGAGCTTCAGCTGAGGGCAGAACACACAACCTGAAATGTCAGCATGACGGAAGGTCACAAACAGTATCAGATAACAATCAAACGCAAACTTCATTTTACTGACGTAAACACAGTCATGTGTCTTAGAAGAAAAAAGTTAAGCAACGGCCTCCCTTGTCCCAGCCAATGGAAAAGGGGGTGTGAATGTGATGTTTTCACTCGTAATAGTCTGGCATGATAACTATACTTTTTCAGAACTACAATGCTGCAGAAGCTCCTATAATGAGCCAACAAACTGCATTTGTAACTTTAAAGAAAGCTAATCAATGCAACTTAATAAAATAAAAATGTGTCAACTGTTTTCAAGTGCATCACATTTACTATACACTCGTCATACTGACAGAGTATTGAGACTAGAGATTTTTTTTACTGAACTCAGGATATAAACCTGTGGATATACACCAGATTTTTACTGAACTCAGGATATACACCATGATGAGTGAATGTAAGAGGCAGACAATAAAACTCAGAATGTCAATGTGACATTGTGGACATTGTTTGCAGATGTCCCAGCAGCCATTAGTTTTCTTATAGAATCGAATGCTTAGCATTGTAAACTGTGAACAAAGGGGAATGCAAACCCTTAAACTATACAAACTATATAAAATGTACATCTCATTAAAACAAACAAAAAGAGCTGCTACTTTTATACGCTTGTTCATTTTAGATTTGGAGAAATAAACTTATTTCTGGCTCCTGCCTCTATTACACAGACTGCTCATCAGCATGCTGTGTGTGTATAGAAGGGTACAGTACTGTTTTTGAACTTGGTCTGTTGCAAAATGCTATACCCAGCATAAAATAAAACTATGTCACCATGTTCTAACCTTAGCGCTTGTTTGCTTTACTTTTTTCTAATTACTGATATTATTAGAGCTGGACAAATCCCAGGAGCCAGGCCGCCAGTGCCCCGAAAAAAGTAATACAGCCAGCATCATAAATTGTATGAGCCTTTTCAATGTTTTGAGCAATGGAAGCTCATGTTCCATATTAACTGCTGGACTGAAATGACTGAATCCTGAATTCAAAATGTAACCAATTACACTTTTTTTTGGGTTAAAATAAATATCTCTTAAAAGATAAGTAACACTGCATAGCTGAAAGGAAGCTTGAACCATATTTTGTTTGTAATTTCTGGCTACCAGTAGCATTGTTGGTCTTTCACATCATTACAGACTGCAAACAGTCTATGACTTTTAGTCCAACAGACCATTTTTGGCAGGCCTGTGGTGCTGAAAAAAATGGCTGTGCATTTAGAACTATAAACTATACAAAAAGACACAAGGTTTTTTTAAATAGGAACAATGTGATAAAAAGGTTACATTATATTTATAAACTAGACCTACCTTTCAACAGTGCGATGAGGTGCAATGCTACT
Source organism: Nanorana parkeri (assembly GCF_000935625.1). Classification (NCBI taxonomy): domain Eukaryota; kingdom Metazoa; phylum Chordata; class Amphibia; order Anura; family Dicroglossidae; genus Nanorana; species Nanorana parkeri. Next base: position 94 of record NW_017307672.1, on the reverse strand, counting down.
AGTAAATAAAAGTATTTCACCGGCACACACTTGAAGGGTTTTTTAAGTATCGATATGTTTACCGTATATACTCGAGTATAAGCCGTCCCGAATA
>NW_017307671.1:433556-439141 GCF_000935625.1 Nanorana parkeri | reverse complement strand
TGCACGATATTCTAATTATTCGAGTTTCACCTGTATTACCTACAGGAGTCACTGTCAATCACGGCAGGCCAAGAGGCATGGCTGCCTCTGACATACTGTAAGTGGCTGACTATGATGAACGTCAGGAACGATGTGCATCAATATGGCGTCCTATAGTTAAATTGTGGGAATGTGCATAGTGTCAACATTGTCAACCGACAACGATGCCACAGGAATTGAATGTGTAACACTGTAAAATGTTAGCTGGAACTGAGACTTGCTGGCAGGATCAACAGGTATTTGAACATGTGATTCTTAAGAAAGATCTCAGAAAAGCATATACCATATGGGTGAGCATGGTGATAGGAAGCATTTAAGCTATTTCCAAGATTCACACACTCTTAAAGGAGAACTATGAGGCGAGTGCTTTTCACTCACCTCATAGTTCTAGTCGACACTGTCACAGGTCGGCTCAGTAGATCGGGAGGTTAGCGAACACATACCGGCGTTCGCTCACCTCTCGATCTTGTCACGGCTCTGTGCCGTGACAGGGGAGGGGCTGGATTCCCCCCTCTCCGCTCCGACCCTCCAGCGCTGACTATCACAAACTGGCTATGTGGTACACAGATTAGTCCTATCAATTTAAGAAGGTTCTCCTAACAACAACTCTTTATGTATATAAAAGACACCTGTCCACAGAATCTCTTTCTTCCATTCAAACCTCACTACCATGGTCAAGACTAAAGAGCTGTCAAAGGACATTAGGGACAAGATTGTAGACCTGCACAAGGCTGGAATGGGCTACAAGACTTTTAGCAAGAAGCTTGGTGAGAAGGAAACAACTGATGGAGCGATTATTCACAAATGGAAGGAATTCAAAATAACCATCAATCGCCCTCGGACTGGAGCTCCATTCAAATTTCGCCTCATGGGGTAGTGTTGATCATGAGAAACGTGAGGGATCAGCCCAGAACTACACGGGAGGAGCTTTTGAATGATCTTAATGATCTTAAGGCAGTTGGGACCACAGTCCCCAAACAAACCATTGGTAACACAATACACCGCCATGGATTGAGATCCTGCAGCGCCTGCAAGGTCCCCCTCCTCAAGAAGGCACATGTACAGGCCGGTCTGAAGTTTGCCAATGAACATCTAAATGATTCAGAGAGGGATTCTGAGCAAAGTGCTGTGGTCAGCTGAGACCAAAATTTAGCTCTTTGGCATTAACTCGACTCGCCGTGGTTTGGAGGAAGAAAAATGCTGACTATGACCCTAAGAACACCATCCCTACAGTCAAGCACAGAGGTGGAAACATTATGCTTTGGGGCTGTTTCTCTGCTAAAGGTACAGGTTGCCTTTGCCGCATTGAGGGGCCAATGGACGGGGCCATGTATTGTAAAATCTTGGATGAGAACCTCCTTCCCTCAGCAAGAACACTGAAGATGGGTCGTGGATGGATCTTTCAGCATGACAATGACCCAAAACATTCCGTCAAGGAAGTGCAAAGAAGTACCTCTATACCACTGGCATGTATCATATATTATTACAATACAATAGTTGGTTATCTCAAGAAATCCATAGAATATTCCATATCTTCAGATGACGAGGTGCGGTGGTCTAGACTTCCAACACGTTTCGTTACTTGCTTCCTCAGGGTTAGAGGTTAGAGGTACTAAAATTAAGTTAGGAACTGTTTACCACACATCTAAAACTGTAGGTCACCTTGTCTCAGCATAAAAACTCTACTACCAGGGGCCCCTGGTATGTGGTTATTTACAAAGGAGACAGATTATATTTGCATTGGACCATGCAAGTTATCATCTGAGGCTGGGTATACCGAAGAAAGTACCTCTGCTTCAAATGAGAGTGCTGTTTTGACTAACTCAGAAATCGAAGGTCATGGAGGCATTTCATCCTGTTTGACTGGGGGTAGTGATTTTAAAAATGCTTAAAGGGCAACATTAAATATGGTAAGGGAAGACTCTGATGACAGTCTACAGAGCAGAGGGCAACATCATTCCAGATGCTGGCCACATTAGGCACGCTGGAAACATCATCAGTGCCATTAGTGGAGTGTGTGCTGGGGGCACCTGGAGCAGTGGGACTTTTCCCCGTGTCTACAATCAGATATGTTGCAACCATGTGGCAGTGAAGCAACGTGGTTTATGATATGAGGTAAAGGTACTCACAGAACCTAACTGCTGGCAGCAGGTGTAGGGTCAGATGGCCGAAGGTGACCAAGTCGATGCAGGAGGGCAGCAGGAACAGACCGAAGACTGGAGTTCAATGTGGCTCTTCACAAGGCAGGAGTAGCATTGGGGAGATGCTTCGACATTGAATTGCATAAAGGGGAGCGTTTTCGCGACACTTCACCTAGCGGATGTCAGCAAATCATTTCCTCAGTGTTAACCCCTTCTTTGGTGATGCCAGCAGAGAGAGATAAATTAAAAGATGCCCACTGGTGCAATGAGGTACCTCCCAATGCTTACCACTAACTTTTGTAGAGGTAAAAAAATGGCCTGGGTGGCCAATATGAAGGACTCCAAATATTTAAAGTGATGCTCTAGTTTTAACATGTAAATTATGTTTAGAATTAGGTTAAGTACCATCATTAAAGTTGAATTAAAGTACTGGGTTTTTTTTTTTTGACCTGAGCTTACATATAATGGAACCAACAATGAAGGCTGCTACTGGATTTTCAGATATATAATTTATTTCTTGGAAGAGGCATCTCTACCTTCACTATGGCATGAGAACACCTCAGGGGCTTTAGCCTCCAGAAGTTACTCCAATTACATGTAGTTAAGTTTTGCAAAGTAGATGTGGGCTGGGGAGAAATAGAATTGAATCAAGGAGGGATATAGCAATATGATAACTTCTTGTCTGTGTTTACTTACAGATCAGGAGTTGTGACAATACCTGCCTGATGCTTGTTCCAGGACAACGATTCAAACCATTGAATCCAGAAACAAACAGTCAGGCAACTCGTATTTAAGAATTAGGTCAGAAATGTCATCTTAAAAGTGTTTCTACCGTTTTCTTTTTAAATGTAAAGTATTGTGTATATTTAGCAAGCACATAGTTTGAATTAGTGCTGCAGAGTTTAGTTCAATGTATTTTTTTATATTACCTGCTACACAACATGCAACATATTCACATTATTGCAAACTTCCACATATGCATAGATTTACCCTCCTTGAGCAAAAGGAAAACCCTGTGAAAGCTACAACTTGCTGAATTTGATTGGCCTAGCACTGACACATGGAGTAAATCACATGCTCCTCTATACTCCAAAGTACTGGGTACCTCTTGTCTCTCAGGGCTGAATCTTTACAAGGAGTGTAAATAAAATACAACTGTTTTGGATGTGATCTAATATTTATTATGGTTAAAGGCCAAATAGCTAGTGACTGTAGTTGCTTGCCCTCTTGTTATATAGCTCTAACACGGCTGAGAGGTTTTGTTGGGATCTTGTATGTGCCATATTGTAGGCATGTCTAACCCCTTGCCATCCAAAACTATTTCTTAATTCACACACACGTTTATTAATCCAGTCTTTTCAGGAAACAAAAGTAACAAAAGGAAACTAAAGTTGATTTAGCGCAGAATATAAAACCCATCTTTATGGTCAAAATAAAAGATGGGGGTCGTGTTGGGTAAATGGATACCAAAGCCTTAAAATTGTGTGCACCTATGAAATGGCAAAAAAAACAAGTGCTTGAAATTGCTCATAGGTGACTCTTGAATAGCTTTTACTGCTCATCAATTTAGGGTTAACAGACCTAGAATTATTACCCACACTAGAACGTTCACAGTGATGTGCAACACGTATGGCGTGTTTGTGTTTTATTTTATGAGACTTTAATTTTATTGCCATCATATGGGGGGCTATCAAGTCCCCTATGTGATAGCAAAGAGGATGTCACATGTCCTCTTTATGGAGTCATCAGGGGTCTATTAGTTGCATAGTTATTGAGGTCGAATAAAGACACAGGTTCATCAAGTTTAACCTATGTGAATGTATGAGTTACTAAGTGTACCTGGAGCCCTGTATATTCTGGTCACTGAGAAAAGTATCTAAAAAGGTTATTTAATGACTCAATACTTTCAGCTGAAACCAGTGCCTGTGAAAGGGAGTTCCACAATTTTACAGCTCTCACAGTAAAGAATCCCCTGTTTAAAATTAATTCCACAGAAATGTATACATTACATTGATAAAACATTTTTTTTATAGCCAATAGGGGTATAGATATGTAAACTATTTCACAAGCAATATTTAGTTGTAACTATTTAGGTTTGTAGAGCAGTTACAAAAATATATGCCTTCAATTAATTAAAAGCAGCAGTCATGAAACGTTTCAGGTTTTATTGTATTATGTTGTTAAATACACTATTAACGTACATATGATTCAAATGTACAAAACAAGTCCACAAATACATTTCTTGTTGAAGAATCTCTGGTACACATTCTCTCTGTTCACTGAAAAACCTCCAACCTATTTCAAGATGGTGTCTTCTTGATCTGAAACAAAAATACATAAACAAACATGAATTACCAGATGTTATGGCATTGTGGTTACAATTTTGTATCAATAGAAAAGAATATGTGCTAAATACAACTTAAAGTGCAACTTTGCTTGCAAAAACAAAAGCTAACAGAAAGTCCTATTTTTATTGCAGAACATTTCTGCTATGTCTCTTCTTAAATAAATGTGCACCTATCTGCTAACAAAATTGTTTACAGTGTACAAGGTGCGGTGCATATGCCGCTTAAGGCTAGGTTCACACCTGCACTACACCAGGGACGCGCGTCCCGAGATCGCGCGGTCCTGCACAATGCAGGTAGCGATTGCCACACGGTCCCATTGATCTCAGTGGGGTGAGATCCGCGCGGCAATCGCAGAAAAAAGTTACATGTACCTTCTTTTTTTGGGGAATGCACGGCTGTTTTAGCCGCGATCATGTTCGGAAGCATGGGCAGAATCGCGGTGGTAAACCGTGCAATCCGCTCATGGCGACTGGGGTGCCATTAGAAAATAATGGCACCTACAGTGCGATCGGTTCACACCTTGGCGACTCCTGATCGTGCGGCAATCCGTGCACGTTTGCCACGTGGTGAGGTGTCGCATAGGTGTGAACCTAGCCTCAAGTGGACTTTTTTCCTGGGTGAAACAATGAGGCTACTATTCTGACCAACTGGATTCAATAAACAAGAATGCAGATGAAAAAAAAAAAAAAGTCAGAACTCCTCGTCACCATGCTTGTTCTGGGTCTTTAGCCCAGATACTGGATCACTCATCAAAGACTGATTTTCCTGGATGATGAGTGAAGTTCCTTAAAAAGGTACCATAATGCATAATCAAAAACTCTCAGCCGTTATGATGGTCAATGTTTATGTCAAGATTGTGCAACCATTGTATCTTACCAACACTGTCTTGCCTACCGGTTCCTTTTGTTGAGTTTGTTTTTAGAGTTCATCAATTTGTAAAACATAACAATACTTGCAATTGTGGAATAATCTGACCCTCAATCAATACCTTGCCATACTGCCTAATGCTAAATTACAGCAGGGTGCAAAAGTCTAAGTGCAGGAAGATGGAGAGGGG
>NW_017307671.1:431721-433371 GCF_000935625.1 Nanorana parkeri | reverse complement strand
AACAAGGGCTAAAAACATACACGTTAAGACAAAAAATATGGGAGCTGTAGCTATGGATGTTTTTTAGTGCTACATACTCTGGGGCTGTCTTCTTCATCTAGCGAGTTATAAACCTGGATAAGCATGCAGCTACTAGAGTCCAGAGTCTGTACTTCTTTCTTGCAAGCTTGTCCTAGGTCAGTAATTCACAGATCGAGACACCAGGCTGAAGGGGACATCCTGGAGTTTGCAACAGTAAGGGCAGCTCCCATATTTGTGAAGTCTACAGTAAATGACTATAGTATATGGATTATAGTTTGCTGATCTCAGAACCACAAACACGGTTAAGATTTCTATTTCAACAATTTCAGCAGAACTATCCATTACACACAACCAACCTGCCAACTCTCTTGCAATGCGTGCTGCTTCTTCTTGTTTCTTTTTCTCCTCCGCCTCTATCCTTCTGTCTTCTTCAGCTTTTGGTTTTAAATATGCTGTAAAAAAGAAAAGAAATCTCAGAAAACATTTAGCCAATCATTTCCTCAAACTCCACGTTGAGAAACCAATACCTGAAAAGATTAGGTTTATATACTTTCACTCATGGTAAGAGACTTCAGCACAGCAGTGGAGGGCATTCCAGTGGATATGGACAACCGACCACCTGCTTCCGCATTACAAGTAGAACTAAGCTGCAGAAACACAGGTTTCACAGTTTCTCCCTGTGAACGCTCACAATACCTAAAAGTTAGCACTGCAGCTTTAGAGTCATGGTGTGAAACTTATGGGTCATATACTTAATTTGGGTGCAGGAACTTTGTTGAAGGTTGCCTGAGTCCACAATTCGCATATTACATCTTTGCACCAGGGAGAAGCAATGTCTCACTAAAAGGCAAGTACAAAAATCCAATTTTCTCTGCCGTTCATTGAGGGACGCTGGAATTCAGATAGTCAGGATGTCCAAAAGTAGTCCGAGTGGTTCAACCCAGAAAAAACAACTATAAAATGGACTAACTCAGTAGGGGGGGACACCCAAGTACACCACAGTGGGAATACCAGAAGATAGCTTCAGTATAGAGCCATCGCTCCGAACAGCAACAGAATTATCAAGCAACACTGATTATCTAATTTCTTGTCCAATAACAGAACAGACCAAGTTGACCCTGTAGGTCAGTCCTCCTGAGAGGGAGGATCCTGAGGGGCATCATGTAACACAAGGGGTTGAACATGTATCAGAGCTAAGGAGCCTTCCTGAGAAGGGGGGAGAGGGCCTATGTGGGATGCAGCCCCAGAGCCTGGAATATCATGAAAGCTGTGACAAACTCACAGAAACCTAGGAAGGTGCAGGGTACTGAGCTGGAGGCAAAGGGAAAATGAGACGAAGGAGTAACAGGAGGAGACAACAGAAGGTATTAGCCTGAAGGCGAGGCACCCTCCAAGATGCACAGACAGAATCCCATTTGAAGTGGAGGCACACCTTCATGCAGGGGTTTCAATAGCACTCAAGAGTACAAACTGCATAGGCCGAGGAAGTCAGTCAGCTCCAGATAACACCTGTTACAGAATTAGAAGAAGGACTGGATTTAACCAATCTCTCTAGATCTTCTAAATTGGGACTGAAGCATGATCTGGCCTCCTGAGACAATGGAGGGGAGGGAGAGGGGGGGTGCGGGG
>NW_017307671.1:416763-431434 GCF_000935625.1 Nanorana parkeri | reverse complement strand
GCTCCAGATTACTGGCACCGGTTCCTTCAGAGGACCTCTGTGCAGACAGGTTGTGGGTATTTAGCAATTTAGCAGTAATGCAATTAGGCCTTAAGTGCAAGGTAAGGCCTGCATATAAAGCCAAGGCAGCTGGCACTAATAAGGGTTGGATGGCCAGATGTGACCAGTTTACTGTGGGAGGGTATAGGTAATGAATCGGAATACTATGAGGTTGCCTGCAAGCAGGAGCCGCAGGGTGATGTTTTCTCTCACACTGATTGGCGGCAAACACAAGGAGCACGTACTTGACACTCCCCAAGCATATTGCGTCAGCGGTGAGCCCCTAAGCATTAACCCTTACCAAAGTGAGAGGACATTTGAAATGGCAGTCAAACGTTGTGAGAACGGCATTATCTCCCAGTGCTTCAACCTGATGGCCCTTACTCAATAAGCGAGTCTATAGAGACAAAGCCCCACCTGGGGCAGTGCAATGGTTCTGGACCCAGAAAGTGATACAGAGGGAATCTTCACTGAAGTCAATGGAAGAGCAATCCCCATATAAAAGGGGAAAAAAAAGGAAAAAGAAAAAAGGAGCTACAGAAAAGACGCCACCCTCCCAGGATACTAGCAAAAAAAGCTATACTGGGGCTGACTAACAATTTTTCTGTTCTGTAAGAGGTAGTATACCCCTACTGTGTATGCATTCTTGTGTACCTCAATGAACAAAAAACAAAATGTTTTAGCTATACATACACAAACAATAAGCACTGATGAGCGAACACACTCCCATTTTCTTCCCCTATATTTGGAGGTTTATAGCAAATACCCACGAGAAGTTTACGGCTAGCGTCCGTCATATCTAGCTCCAGCCATAGAGTTTCCACGTCTTCCCCATTATTTGACGTGATATCGTCCCTTATATGCACAATCTATGGGCCAAAAGTACACAATTCTGCCCCATATAAACTCATGCACTTTTTTGAGGTGACACAATGCTCATGTGTGAACAGGCCAACTGAAAGTGGGATTCTTCATCCAAGGCTATGAGAAAAAAATGGCTTGATAAAACTGCTCACGAGTTGTTCATTCTGGGGATTTATATACAAATTTACCAAGCCTTGGATGTGTATAAAGTCCAGAACTAAACTCCAAAGGAATGGTGTGGCAAGGGAACAACAGGTATTATTTGCACTTAACAGTTATCACAAATGCTTTCAGTTATATATTGAACTAACCAAAAAGGAGGAAATAAAAAGTAAATGGTTAGGAGGCTCTCCTCCTCTGTTGCAGTGCCTTGGCATCCTCATGTCCCATACCCTGTATTGGATGTGATGACTCGAGGATTCCTAGACCACTTTAATAGGAGGTAGAGAGACACTTTAGGGACCTGTCTAAGAGCTGGCCAGCTCTAAAAACAAGGCAAAAAGTAACTTTTGTTTACCCTAGGCAAAAATGAGCACTTAACTCTTACAGTGAGTGGGTAGCCCCATTGCAAGGGTTAATAACATTTCTGCCCAGAATTCTTCTTTAAAACTAAAATCAAGACAAAAATGTATATTGTGAAAATACAAAAGCCATGTGTACTTGAATCTGTGTCCTTTGTGTCTTGTGTCCCAGCATGAAATATCTCCTACACTTTTCCTCTGTGCATGAGTTTTCTGTATTGTGGACCAGTCACTGCTGCTCTCTCACGTTGTATAGGGTAAATGGTCTGGTAACCATCCCCCCTGTAGCTTCCTGCAGGCAGCCTGTAGAGGCTGGGCCTGCTGGATCCCACCCACAGCTCTGATATATGCACAGACTATGTGCAGTACAATGATGATGTCACCACTACTCATACAAGGATCTCTGGGTTTGCAACAGCTTTAGATTCACAAAGTGGATTTGTATCCTTTTTTGCCACTAAGAAATATATTTGAAAGTTTATGTGCCTGGAGTTCAGCTGTAAGTACTGAATGGGTAAAAGAAAAAAAATGTGCATTTCGTTATAGTTCCTGGATCAGCAAAAGAGCTCGTCAAGCTGCTGGAACGGTGTAAGCTGGGTTAAGCAACGCCAACTAGATGAAGTTCCAAAAAGTGGAATGAGATTGTACTGCATAATGAGTCTTTCCTACTTTGTCTTACAGCTCAATTTTGATACGATGAATGTCCAGGTCACTCTGAAATAAGATGAAACAAAATGTCACAGAGACCAGAACTTCTTTCTTGCCCTTCAATGAGCTTCACCTATGACCAATGATTCTGTTGTATTTCAGGCATGTGACCAGTAATACTGTTATATGCCAGGCATGACACTATCAATTTAGACATGGGTTACCAAAGCTGCCCACACTTGACTTCAGAAATCTGTATGTAATTGCCATCCACTCGGATCATGACATGGTTTTCTGTCATTCTGCGTGGACAAGATTAAAACTTCCATCTCTCCAGCTATACTGCTGGGGATAAAAGTAAAGCAGGAAACTGCTTTCAGACTTTGCAAGAACTTTTTATCAGTCACTCAAAAAGGTAAACAAAGTTTGAAGAGGAGAAAGTGTCCCCATTTTAATATATTGTTTAAAAACTTACCAAGTCTGGACCTGCCATACATAATCCCAGCCAGTAATGCGGAATATCTGCTAAACTAAAATAATAATACAGTTAGAGAATGATTAAAGACAGACACACATGTAGCAAGGCAGATCTCTTTCCAGCTTTTATTTGGCAAATGCTAGACTGTAGGGCAATCTTTACATCAGCCAAAGTCAACTCTGTTCTAAGCTTGTTAAACAACTGCCCTGTATTCCCCATGCTTCCTGCTGTCTTAGAATGTATATGCTAAAATCATCTTCTCTTAGCCCTCGTTCACACCTGACCGTTTTGTAGCGCGTTCTACGCTCGGCGAACGCTCTACAAAACGGTCAAAAATATACATTGCATTGTAGTCAATGGTCTCGTTCCCACCCGTCCCTAACACCCTACAAAACGGCCCATGCTTGAAAAGGTCCAGGTACTACTTTGGGCCGTTTTGTAGGGCGTTTTCCATTGGGATACAGCCAAGTAGCCTTCGGGGTCGCGTGCCTTGTTTACCGCGAATCGCGGTAAAAAAACCGCGCGACATACGCGCATATTACAATACGCCTACGTGTGAATGGGGCCTTATAGTTGCCTGACAAAAATCTTGGGCTCCGTCCAGCACAGTAGGCTTCTAAGTGAGAGGCAGCTAATCAGCATCCGTGCTGTACACAGATAACATGCCACTGCTGCAGCAGAGCACGTGAAGCAACACTGGGACCCAAGTTAAGGGAGCCCACAACCACCTCAGTTAAGTGTAAAGCTGGCCAATTTTTGTAGCACATCCTTTAGGGCCTACCATGAACATATTTAATTGGTATATAATCAGGCAGGTCTTTGCACAACACAGTGGTTGGTACAGCCAAAGGACACTGTACAAATATACTGTAATGGGCAAGGGTGACTTTAGACTGGATGCTTTCTGCATGGAATGTTGGAGAGGGGATGCAGAAAGTAGAATGTTAGTACATGGGTACAGGTCACATTTAAAGTATTTCCACTTTTGTCCCAAAATTGTGAGAACAACTATTTCATAATTGTGTGTCACTCACATAGTGTAACATAATATTTGAAAATTGCTAAGTGCTTTTTACTTGCTTAAAAATCCTACCTAGTTTGCACAATGGAGGGGGCTGTGGGAAGTTATGTTCACCCTAATTAACCCTGTCTGTACTGTGCTGGCAGATTTCACTATCAGATGTAAGCTAGATTTGAACATTGTCCTAACAAAGGGTAAAGGATTAGAAACATTGTATATTAATGAGGGGAAGCTCAGTCTGCCCCTGAACTTTCACACTGCTCAAAGTATGATTGGAATCTGCACAAGACCTTCACCAAAGAAACAGTTAAAACATAAGAAATAGTCTTTAAAAATGATTTTAGGTATCCAGGGTGAATGGGAACATAAACATTTAAAGGGGTTTTCCCAAATTTGGACTACAAAAGTAAAAATAAACTTTAAAGTCCATAAGACAATCCGCTACTTGACTTGGCTGTTGTACAGTCCATATATTTTCTGAATTCCATAATGTAAAGCATTCTGTTCACTATGGCACTCATTAACAAGTGGAAAGGTATGGACTATGAATTGGCAGAGTGTCTGACAGTTGTAAATTTAAAGTGACACTAAACTCAGGAGTTAAATCTTAAAAATGCTTTCAAGTAACTTAACTAATAACAAAAATGTATCTTATTTCTGTATCACCCGATGGAGATCCTCAAATCCTCTCTGAATTGGTGTTGACACTGTACTTGCTTCTGGAGGGTGGCTACATTTGTTCCCCATGGTCCTTGTGTGTGTTGTAAAGTAGCCACAGTTCCCAGCTCACTCCTATGATGGACTACAACCTTACATTACTAATTTGTATTGAGATTGTAGTCCATCCCAGAGTGAACTTGGACCGGTGGCTACTTTACAACATAAACAGGGACCATGGGGGACAAAAGTAGCCACCCTCCAGAAGGAAGGACAGTGTCAGCACCAATTCAGAGATGATTTGAGGATCTACATCCGAGTGATACACAAATAAGATAAAGAACTGGAATACTTTTTTAAGATTTAACTCCTGAGTTTAGTGTCACTTTTAACCTGTAAGTTGAGACAAACGTAGCGTACACATGCAAAATTGAGGAACCCAGTGTACGGAGGTGGTTCTGGAATAAAACGAAGTTGTGCGCAGTCACCTGGCTGAAACTGCTGTCAAAGAAATGCTAAAACATTTTATCTGCTGACAGGTTCTGTACAATAATAGTAAATAAAAGTAATTCACAGGCACACACTTGAAGGGTTTTTAAAGTATTGATATGTTTATTCAATCCTCAATGTGACATTGGGTATTGAATAAACATACCAATACTCTAAAAATCCTTCAAGTGTGTGCCGGTGAATTACTTTTATTTACCATTAGTGTTTTGCACGGCGCCATCCGTGTGGTCACTTGGGCAGCACATATACCTTGTGGTTTTGAGACCGTGGCAGTGCGAATGGGATTTGGACTTTGTTGTAAGGTCCTGTACAATATTACAAAACAAATGTCCTATGATTCCTGAGTCTATACTGAACCATCAGGCTGTATTCTCACGTTAGCGTTGCATTGACGTGTATTGCACTAAGGCAGACCACTATCAATGGTCTGCCAAAGCACAATGAACAAATAAATGCACAATAGAACAGGTAAAGTGCAATACCATGCGTGTTACCATAGTGCACAAGTGTGAATGGGCCCTCAATGCATTTAAATACATTTGTATAAAGAATGATCACCTGCTGGATCTTGAATGATGAAGCCAGACAGATCTCCATCATTTACATATCACCAATAGCTTTTCCTTTTCTAACACCATTTACTGGCTCTCCACTAAGAGTAGATGACAAGCCAGCAAACTAAAGCTTGGCAACATGAGGAGGGGGCATTAGCTGAAGCTGGTCCTGAAGCGTTTGCCATAATGTGCATGTATACCAGTGGCAGTATACCTTTCATGGCAGCCTTGTGATGATTGCACTGATTGGAACTAGTAAGTAGAAGCTGTCATTTATGACATGTCTGCTCTAAAGCTTCTGATGACACATCTGTATTACAAAGAACTGGTACTCCATGTCTATAACAACCTCTTCAGTAACGTAAAGGATGTTCATATTAGAGCACCGAATGACCCCTGCATGACTGAGCAGAGGATAGAGGCAGCGGCCTTAATGTCACCTTCACCCGGCAGTCCGAGGACACAGGCTGCCCCCGAGCTCTGGTGAGCCGTCATTCTCAGATGCAGACAACACTGCATTTAGTAGCGGCCCACACTCACCCTGATAAGCGGAGATACTTGCACGGGAGGAACCATCTTCTCTTCTCCAACTAACAGCACTCACGCAGAGCAAACCGGAAACAGCAGCTAGGACTTAACCCCCCGCCGGAACTGTGCCTCCAAAGCCCTTCCTGTCTGCCAAGGTGACTAGAACACGTGATTCTACGTCAGCCGTGACTGGAAACTGACGGCGAGGTTGATGTGGGCGGGTATACAGGGTGTCGTAATGAGTGATTACTGTGAGAGTGAACGGGGTTATACAGCTCCCAGATTGATGAGATAGAAAGGAGGAGACGTTCTATTACAAATATAAAGGGTTATCACAAGAGTAACGTTTCCCTGTATAGAATTCAAATCGAAAATACAGTCGTGAAGGAAAAGTGGACAGAGTTCTAATGAGCAGTTGTCCCCTTATACAGTTTCACGTTTTCTTTTTGACTATGAAAACAATTCCAACAAAGTTACAATGGTGTGCATAGGAACAATTAGGGTTCATATGCTAAAGTAGTTCTGAATTTTCATTCAATACGTTGTAGGTGTGTTCACTTTAAAGCAGAACTCCGGAGAAAGTTATTGACACTTGCATCGGGGACGCACTGTAAGGGTTAACTGCTCATTTGTGTCTAGGTTCCAACAAAAAAAGTTAAACTCAGCTGATCCTTGGAGCCAGCAGCACTCCCTCCTCCACTCCAGTGATGGTCTGTCCCTTGGCGTCCTCGCATACTATACGCTGTATTGGATGTGAGACAACTGCAAAGAAGGGGGAGAGACACTCTAGTGACCTGTCTAAGAACTGGTCTGCTCGGGGTTCTTTTTTTTTTTGGTGACCCAAGGCAAAAGAGAACAGCTAACCCTTGCAGTGCGGATGTAGCCCCACTGTAAGGGTTAATAAAATGTATGCCTGTAATTCCAATCATGTGCAAAAATATTAAGAAATTGTCTGTCCATAGTGCGATTACATGTACTCACCCTGGGGTGTCCACTACTGTCTTTTGACTATCCAGAAATAATTATTGGAATTGTCACACGATTGGGTAATTGAAGTCAGTGAAGATTCTCTTTAGTAAATTAGGATTAATGCCCCTGAGCTCTGTTTACACCAAAACTTTCAAAATAAGCCTTAAAAATAGTCAGGTGAGGTTTGCAAAGGAAAGGGGATAGTGTTTATTGACCCTGTTAGTTTGTGCTGTGTGGGCACAGTAAATGGTCACATTAAAGTACAAGCATGGGCTCCCACTGCACTACGGTTTTCTTTTATTCCATCTGCAAAGTCCCACAAATAGCTGCTAAGCCTTCCAGTGAAGTTCACCTAATGCAATTTCCTGTGATGATGTGACACTCTCTCATGTAGGCTGTCTGCTTTCACTACAGTGGGGTGAAAAAATGTTGTACAGAGATGCCTTTCAGCATGGACACTGCAGCTTGTCAATCAGAAAAAGGCACCTTCTCCGTGTGGACATGGGCGTAAATAACATCAATCCAGCACCCAAAGATCTTTCCCACAAAGCTCTGAGGAAGGGGGCCTACCCCTGAAACACATCACTGGTGGGTCCAGTAACGGTGGATTACTCTGTCTGGTTATGTTGTCCAATTGAGATCTGCGGGAAAGATTTTGGAGGGCTGGGTTGGTGTTGTTTATGCCCATGTTCTCATCATGTTTAGGAGTACCGTTATCCATTTTTTATTTTCTTTAATAAATATTACACATGAGCTGCAGGGTCTGGAAGGGGAGCATCTGAGGCACCAAAAGGATTCAACTCACTCTGGGAGAATAAAGACGGTTTATGGTTTGTGAGGCTTGAGCATCACATAGTAACCTGATTTGGTGCTTTTTCCTTTTTTTTTTAGACAGTCATACAGGACCCTTTAGTTTTGCTTTGAGGTCAAGATTGTATATAAGCACTCCTTAGCAACTGTAAAGTTGAGCATATCTTAAAATAATTTGCTCATAAGCCAGTAGAATAGACAGCTTAGGCCAGAGGTGGGCAATTCATTTTCTTGAGGAGCCATATGAGAAACGGGGACAAACTGATTAACGCACAAAGCCCCAACCATGCATTACAGTGCAGCAGGTGTGTTGCAATTCATTTAAATAGCACCCCACAAAACACCATAACGCTTGGTCCTGCAATTCTGTGCATTGCAGTGCGTTAAAAAAAAGTGCATGCAATGCACCTGCTGCACTGTAACCGTGCGCTAATCACATGTGTGAACTGCCCCAGAATGAACCATTATTGTCCCCTCACTGTATGAATACTATGTGGCACATAACGTTTTTTTTTTTCTTTAAATACCCCAGGGAGCCAGAAGAGGTGGAACTGCAGGAGAGGACTGATACCCCAGAATTATATACATCCACCTGTAATGCTGGGGGCAGGAAAACATTTGTCACTAGTTGTTAGGACCTCCCAGGAGTCCTAGCAACCAATGACTGCAGGGGGAGGAGAACCACTGACTTCTTTGGTTGCTAGGATGCCAGCAGTTCTAGCAACCAACGACTGAAGAGGAACACGGTTCGGACACAGACTGATCGGCAACCTGCACTGGGATATTGCTTGCAGTGGATGCACCGGCCTTTTAGCCAGGCGCGATCGGTACAAATCCAAACAGAGACAGGGCGCGGGCCGTAACATGCCCAGGTCTGCCTTAGGCTCAATGCACCAAGCTAACACACCATAATGAGAACACTTCTCAATAAAAGTGACAGTTCTATACAGCTCCAATAAGATTTTAAAATTACAGTCACATGGCTAAATTAAAGATCCTTATCCTGGTGTTAAAGCTTTGTGAATTGAGCATTTTGTGCGAACCTAAAAATGGGGTATGCACAAGAATCCAACATGGCTCTCACGGTCTCCTAATGGCCCTTAAACCCCTTTACCGGGTTCACACGGCACAGGTGACATCACAGTTCTTACATCCAGATGATGGGAACGAGGATCCCAGACCTCACAAGGAAAAAATATTGCATGGTTCAAGAGCGTCTACATGGTATACTGGTACATGGTTTGGTATACTCACTGCTTCAAGGATCTTGTGGGATGGATTGTGATGACTCCTCGAATGTAGAAGTCAGTTGTAAAAACTAGGGATGCAGAGATACCATTTTTTCGGTATTGAGTACGAGTACCGATACTTATATTTCGGTACACGTCGATACAGATTACTGATACGTCCGGTATCATAGACCAGTCTACCCAGGCAGCTAGGAAGGCTTCTTGATTGCCCGGGAAGCAGACTCCATTCTGTTTGGCCAGCTGGATGCTGGTTGGCTGGGAAGCTGGCTTCCCAGCCAATTGGCATCGAGGTCGGCCAAACAGATCTGACAATATGGTGACACGACCCCCTTCCCCCCACGCTGCGGGCACCAAATTCCCCTCACATAGATCCTTAGCATTTAACATACCAGTCCCTTGGCCAGCTGGGCAGACACAGCTCTCCCAAATTTGCCCACGTTTCCTGTGTGTACAGCGCCCACGCGATCGGCCCTCAGCCTGCTACTGCACAGCGCTCTCATTCAGAAATCCTGTGCATGCGCAGTAGCAGGCTGAGCGCCGATCACGTGAGCACTGTGCACATAGGAGACGGCAGATCTGGCTGAGGGACCGGTACGTTAAAGACTACTAAGGATCTATGTGAGGGGAATTAAGTGCCTGCAGCGTGGGGGGGGGTCGTGTCACCATATTGTCAGATCTGTTTGGCTGACCTCGATACCGATGGGGGTCGTGTTGCTATATTATCAGATTTGTTTGCCCGGCACTGATTGGCTGGGAAGCCGGCTCCCTGGCGAAGTCACCATCGAGCCGGCAAAAAAGCATGGAGACAGCTTCCAGGCTCCATCTTTCCTAGCGGCACTGTATCTGACCGGAAGTTCCCTGTGACCGAAAGTTCTAGTATCGGGAAAGGTATCGATTCAGGATGGCCGAGCAGGTAGGAGATCGGAGCCGCTGTCATCCGTCAGTTTCAGGATGACAGCGGCTCTGTGCGTGGCTGAGCGGAGGATCGGTAAGTATCAATGATATTTACCGGGGTCCTCCATGTGAGAAAAACAAACACCGGAGCTTTCGCCCATTACACCGCACATGTTATATATCGCCGCGAACGTCGGAATGAGAGCAATAATTGTAGGGCCATCAATCACTGATAACACTAAACTGATGAGCGGTAAAAGCTTTTAAAGCGTCACCTATGGTCAATTTTGGGCATGGTAATTTTTTGCGATTTTGCGGGTGCGCGCAATTTTAAAGCTTGACATGTTTGGTGTCTATTTACCCGACGTGACCCCGTCTTTTTATATTTGACCAAAAATATGGGTGATAAATGGGTGTGGTTACTGGGGGTGTGGCCACTGAGGGGCGCTGTAAAGCTTTCTCGCACAGGGCACCTAAAGGGCCTAAGGCCGGCCCTGCTAAAAACTATTAACTTTTATTTTATTTTTTACCAGGCATAAATGTGGTATTAGCATGCGGATAGGGGCCTAATGTAATAAGTGGACCTTGCATTTTAGTGCAAAATCATATTTCACACAAATGATTAGGGTAAGTGTCATCATTAATATACATAGATCAAAAAAAGGCTCCTCTAAGCATCATGTCTCTAGAAGCCTAGGCAAAAATGATTGCAGTCTTTAACAACATCAAACGATGCAAAGAGCCTATAGTTTACAAACAGAAAGACCTTACCAGTGAGATGATAGGATTCTGGACCTCCTGCCTTGGTGTCCTTCAGACCTCTGAAAGCTGCTGATCTATTTGTTATGAACTGTCAGATCCCTGTCTCCTATGCATTGCCTGGTGTCAGTGTTGGGCCCCAGAGCAACTCACAGGCCACAGATAATCAGAGCTTGGGGTGCTCAGGAGTTAAACCTTAAAAATGAATTAAAGTACCAGAACTATTAACAAAAATGTATCTTATTTATGTAGCACTCGGCTGTAGATAGTCAAATCATCTCTGAATTCATACGGACACTGTCCTTCCTTCTGGAGGGTGGCTGCTTTTGTTCCCCATGGTCACTGTGTGTGTGGTAAAGTAATCATCGCTCCAAGCTCGCCTCCATGATAGACTACAATCTCATGTTTAGTTTTACTGCTTTGTATGGAAATTGTAGTCCATCACAGGAGTAAGCTTAGAGCAGTGGCTACTTTACAACACACACAGGGGTCATGGGGAGCAAAAGTAGCCACCATTCAGAAGGAAGGACAATGTCACCATGAATTGAGAGATGATTTGAAGATCTACAGCCGAGTGATACACAAATAAGATACATTTTTGTTAATCGTTGAAGTACTTGAATGCATTTTTAAAGTTTAACGCCTGAGTTTCATGTCACTTTTACTGTTACCACGAGGACGGTGGTAGTGGAAATTTTAAAATAGTGATCCAACCTCACAGTAGCTTCCAATATTTTAGCCTGGCCAGCCTTACTCACTACAGTATAGGAGTCCTCAGAGACTGGGCCAAGTAAGAGGCTGTGCCACTGATCTGGACCTGCAGAGCGCTGTGCAGCTAACACAATACACAGAAGTCTGGAAAACATAATATAGAGCCTGGTTCCCTAAATTCACATTCCAGGCTATGCCCGCAATCTTTGGTCCAGTAGGGTCTGGGTATGTCCTCCAAAAGCTGTTGCAGATATACTGATCCTGATAATGATGCTAGAGTCAGGCTGAAGCAGCAGTTCTCAATTCCTTGATTGAAGATACAGAAGAAAAAAATATCTACAGAGCATTGTATATGAAGTTAAAACCTAAATAAAAAAAAGGCAAAACAAGGTATGTTTTCCTCAGCAGGGCAGAGGAAAAAGTGTCCAAGGGGTGATGGTTGGTGTCCAAGCCTCCTGAAAGCAGTAGTATAACCAAAATGTCCAAGAATGACTACATTCATGTGTCCCTCAATGGATAAAAAAAAAAAAAAAAATGAAATTAGGGGTGGGGCTGGCCTACGGTATGCTGACCAAAGGTGGAGTCAGTCAGTATGTTTATCCAATTGCTTCATTGTTTTGAGTAACTGCTCTGGAACAATTGTGCAGTTTGAGTTCCAACTTCAGTCTGACTTTCATGATTTGCATACTTGCACCACTTTATTTTTTTTTTAAGTATTAAAGTCAGACACAACCAGAACCAGTATTTCAGGAGCATGTCAACAATGGAAACCTTCCTATTCCCCTTTACTCCGGCAAGTTCCTATTCCCCCTACCCCGTTTTACCATAACTGGCCAGATGGGATGAAATTGATTAACATAGGTTTTTACAGACTGCCAAGGATCCTGTAGTTGGTACAGTGCTCCAAAGAATCGAATGGGTTCTTCTTGCAGCTGGTATCCATTTTGAGTGTCACCTTTTCTTGGTTGTTTTTTTATTTGTATTGAAAAAGTGTGAACAAATACAGGCCTCCTTTATTCTGCATTACATTTATAACAAAACAAAACTTGTTTTTTGGCAGAAAAGTGTTTAATTATGTACACAATGCAACAGTAATGATTACATATTTACTGGAACTTAAACATTTACATCTGATAAGTATTAGAAAAACAAACATATGAAGAAAATCCAATTCATAGATTTGTCAGAGTTCCTTGCTTTGATTGTAAACAGTAATGTTACTTCTCACCACCAGGCAAGCCCACTGGTTTGGTCTCAATGACAGTATGGATAATGCCCTAAACACATGATCTGGAATGCACTTACATTACAGAGAAAGGTGCATGTTAACAAAATAATTAAAGTGCATAATCCGGGATAAAAAGTACTTTCATTTTGATTGGTCCATAGAACATATATGTGTAAAGCTTTGCCAACTACATTGCCAACATGTTAGTTTTATTCCTGCATGATACTAGGGTCAGTTGTAAGTTTCCCACATACAAGGCATTGATTTAGAGGAGGATTCTTAACCTGCCCCTTCTCTTGCCTTGTCCATTTACAGAAAGCCTTGCATTCAGTGAAGAGTACAAGGCATTTTGTGAATAGATGAAGGGGGAGAGTGAGCAACTTGATCCTTCACTGTACACTAGCCATGTCAGTCTGAGTGGCAGAAGCTCAAGGCTGACACCAGCATTGTGCAGGAATAAAACGAACATGTTTAGCATCCCCACATAACATCCCACACATAACTTCTCTGGACCAAATCACAATTAAAAATAGTACTTTTTTTCCCGGAGTTCCACTTTAATTTTGTGGCTCTTCTAATTCTACAATCCTATGTACAAATATGCTGTATTTAGAAGAATATGTTAAAACCATAATAGAAGAGACTAAAACAAAAACAATTTCCACTCTGGTCTGTAGTTTAAAAAAGAGCTCTTGATCCTTGATTTTCAAATTCTGACCAGGCATCATTTAATTCCATGAAAATCATTTTAGCATAGTGTTCATAAGGTTTTCCAGTGGCCTAAAAAGAAAGAAAGAAAGAAATATTGAATAACAAACACTGAACACCTTGAACACCGTACCTCTGGTCACCATTGAATGAATGACTAGATATTCAACTGCAGTTTGAAATGACATCATAGCCAATCAATAGCCAGTGCCAAAAAAGTCTGGAATTTTTGGGGTTCATGAGAGGCACCCATATGGTAAATCTTTTTGATAAAAAGATTGTGTTCATTTAACACCAATTATGCATTTCGGGACTGTCACTTCCTCCGAGTACAGGTCTAACACAGATTCAATAATAAACGACCACATAAAAGAAGTTTATACTCCATATATGCAGTGTCTTCTACATGTCTTTCGTCATACTCCAACTAGATAAGGCTTTCTTAATTTCACTTTTCCAAAAAGCCCAGATTTGTGGGGTGTCCCATAGGAGGGTTTCTCCCATGTTGGCTGTGAATCTATGCAATGCCTTTAGAGTTACCATTGGCTTCTTCATTGTTTCTTTGACCAATAATGTAGTGCAGGACTGAATTTTTAACCCCAGAAACAAGAGTAATTCTATAAAATTACTGTTTTATAGTAGAGCGATATAAAGCTGGACATATACTGTACACCAAAGAGGTTACTTTTGAGGCACAGTGTGCATTGTCCAGTTCCCTGCTGACCAACATGCAGCCCTTCCAGCTTGGTTGGGCTTGGTCTGCCAACGTTTGGGCACCAATGCCACAACAGCACTTGGCACAAAAATAAAAGTGCTTGGTCATAGACCATTTATTTAAAAACCAGACAGGGTCACTACTAGAATTTGTCAAATCTATTAGTCCTAAAACAATGGCAGTCTTTAAATTTTTTCCCCGTGCCAGCTTAGGTGTTAAATTGCTGGTGGAAATGACTCTAGTTTTGGTCAAAGCCAAAAGATCTTTACAGGTAAAAATATGAATTACTCGAGGGTGGAACAGAATATTTATTTCTTCTTGGGTAACCACTGGACAGACTGGAGGAAGCTACGTAAGAACTAACTAAGGGAAAGTGGGAACTGCCAGCGGATATATAAGTAAGAGGTATTTCAGTTTATTCACTTCCTGCTTCTGAGGGGCAATACCATCTTCCTTAGTCCTGTATGCATGGACAGAAATTCCCACTAATGCCAAGGCCACCAGTTGTTAAAGAAAAAGGGGGGACGGGATAATACGGTCAGCTAGAAAATGTGTTAATCACTAATAAGCTGATGAGGAAAAGGAGCACCAAATTATCAGTTGTACACTAGGTTTGAAAACTCTTAACAAGGAGTTAAAGCCTTCGAGGCATTGTGTGTTAATGAGAGGAAGCCCAGTCTGAAGCTGGCCATACACCTTACAATTATCTGCAGATTTTCTGTGGTCAGATGGAAAAGGTGCAATATATATATATATATATATATATATATATACACACATACATACATACATACATATACACACACA
>NW_017307671.1:400331-416503 GCF_000935625.1 Nanorana parkeri | reverse complement strand
AAAAAAAAAGGAGACAAAAAACATACAGCATGCTAACATTATTCCACACTAAAATTCTATCTTACTCCTTGTATTTTGTGACCTACACAACTCCCAAAATAAGGTGAAACCTCAGACATCTGATATACCCAATAAAATCAGGACAAATTAAAATTATTTATTATGAATTACTTTCTGTTAGCTACACTAATTATGTACACATTATTAGTGAAACAATTATTTTTTTTTTATAGGGGAAAAAAAAAAAAAAGGGAAGAAGACTTTCTATATGCGTATATCACATAAACTTAAAGTCCATTTTGTCCTTTAAAAAGTGGTGTATAATATGTGAAGGTGCAATGAATGAGGAAGATGGACATTATGGTTAAACAAACACATCGGAAAAATGGCAAAATTGCGCCGTTTCCCAAGAAGGAAAATTTTCTGAAGCTGTGTCACTAAGGCTGGGTACACACCTGAGCATATTTTTTCAGCTCATTTTTTCTGCACGTTTTTCCGTTCAGTGAAACAGGCGTTTCAATGGCGGTATGATTTTTTTTTTCCTTTATGTTCTCTAAATTGAAAAAAAAATATTTTTTTGTTTCACTTTTAAACTTCCCGCCGGCTCCGCCCCCCTGTGACGCGGCGGCTCGCAAGGGACAGAACCCGGAAGTCGGCAGCCGCCGGAGGACACAGCGGGGATCGTGGACAAGGGAAGACCTGTACGCTGTATTCCCGAGTGTGGCTCGGGGTTACCGCTTTGTTAACCCCGATCCACACTCAGGAATACCAATGGAAACGCGCGGCAAAACGCCCCAAAAAAACTCTGTACTTCTTTGGGCGTAAGGAGTTTTGCAGCGTGTTCCTACGCACTGTAAAACGCCCAGGTGGGAACCATGCCCATAGGCAATCATTGGTTTTCACATGTTGAGCGTTTTACAGTGCGTAGGAGCGCGCTGTAAAACGGCCAGGTGTGAACCAGGCCTAAAGGGTTAAGGAAAGGGCTGGAGAGTAAAGTTTGCCATAGTTATCCCTGTCTGTACTGTGCTGGCAGATCTCCATTATCAATTGCAAACTAGATGTGCAGGACCGTCTGTCCTAACAAAGGGTTAAACATCAAGGCTTGGGTGTATGTTAATGCACTTTTAAAAATAGACCTGCTCCAAAGAAACTAGTAAGGTAAGAAACCTTTTTTATTAATTATTTTCAGGTATGTTGTGTGAATAGGACCTCATAAAACATACAATATAGTGAGGGTTTCCCAGATCTGACTGAGAAAGTAGAAATGCACACAAAGCAACTGACACGGATCAAAATGCTATGCATTGAATATACAAAACACATATACTGCAGAATGCATGAGGCCAGAGATGTGCTGTAGTCATGTAAGCGAACCAACAATTTGCAAAAAACTGTTCAACAAGGGGTTTAAAAATACTACTATGTGTAATGCTACAGGCATAGGTCTCATCTTTAGGCAGTCTGCCATCCAAATACTAACCAGGCCTGACTTTGCTTAGCTTCCAATATCAAGTACTTCAAGGTGATGTGACCAGGAGTCAGCAAACGGGTAATAAGAATGTAAAATATGCAGACTCACAAGCCATAATTATCATATAGAAGGCATGAGCTGTAACATTTAGGGCTTGCTCACACCATTTCTGGACCATGTCCAGACGAGAACAGTTTGTTCCTGGAGCAACTAAAGCATCCCAATTTATCCATATGGTATTTCTGGGCTCTGGACTGAAACATACTGTGCTGGTGTGAACAGATTAAAAAAAATACTGCTTCTCTCATTTTCTCTGGTCCTGAACGGACAGGAACGCATGCAAAAGCACTGGACTGCACCGGAAAGCCCATTTTAAGCTACAAAAAAACCCCCCTAACAAACCGCACTGGAACCTGGCAAAAACGCACTGCACTGCGTTTGCAGATCTGCTTCAGACATGGTGTGAACAAGCCCTAAGGCTATGTTCACACTATGTCCAGACCAAAACAGTTTTGATCTGCACCTAAAATGCATCTCAATGTATCCCTATGGTATTTCTGGGCTCTGTTCACACCAGTGCAGTCCGTTCCAGTGCGGGCGGGAAAAAAAATGCCCTATGCACAATTTTTTCTGTTCTGGAACACACCAAAACAGATGTCAACGCATCAAAAATGCATGCAAACACACCTGAAAGCCCATTTTAAGCTAAAAGAAATCTTCCCCCGGGACGTGTCAAAAACGCGTCGGAAATGCACTGCGATTGCAGATCTGCTCCAGAACACGCCCTTAGGATATAAGGAATAAACTATAGGCAGCAGCAGATTCAAAGTGGGGATTTAATTTGATTGTGTGATTTTTTTTTTTTTTTTTTAGATTAAAATGGGGGTTTTTTTTTTTTTTTTTTTTTTTTTTTTTTTTTTTTTTTTAAACACACACCTCATATATTCCAACACCCTAATTTCCAGCCTCCCACCATATAGGAGACTTGTACATTAAGCTCTTCACCTGCTCCTCCCTCTGTGTATGACTTGTACATTAAGCACTTGCTGACCGGGGTGTTAAACCCCCTTCCTGGCCAGGCCATTTTTCAGTATTCAGCGCTGCAGTACTTTATTCCGTCATGCAGCGCTGTACTGAAATGAATTTTATACAATTTTTTGGGGACAGATAGAGCTTTCTTTTGGTGGTATTTAATCACCACTGCGGGTTTTATTTTTTACTATATAATGAAAAAAGTACCGAAAAAAAACCTGTTGTTTTCATTACCTTATGTTACAAGACAATTATTACCCAATTTTTGCCAAAAGATAAAAGACGGGGTCATGTCGGGTAAATCGACACCAAACATGTCAAGCTTTAAAATTGCGTGCGCCCGCGAACTCGCAAACGTTTTAAAAGCTTTTACCGCTCATCAGTTTAGTGTCATCAGTGGCCCTAGAATTATTGCTCTCACTGCGACGTTCGCGGCGATATGCAACATATGCGGTGTAATGGATGCAATCGTTGTTTCCGCACGTAGGCGCACTCGACGCATGTTTGCATGTGTATGTGGGCGGCGGGGACCTAAACATTTTTTTTAATTACCTTTATATGTGACTTAATTTTTTTAACTAATTTTTTAAACCTTTTTTTTCCCACTTAACTTTATTGCTATCACATAGGGCAGGGCTCAAAATTTCAGGTCCTGAGCTACTAGCCAGGCCTTCAAAGTTACTCGCCACCAGTTGCCCTGCATAACACAAACAAACACACACAGGGCACAACGCGCACACAGCACAACACACATACAGCCACAGTACAACGCACAGGGCATTACACATACACATTTTATCTGAAATACATTTTTAGTCTTTGCACATGTCTAATAATATGCGTGTGGGGGGGAGGGGGGGGGCAGTTTTCACTTTTTTAAAATAATTTTTTACATTTTTTATTATAATTTTTGATTTTTATTTTAGGATTTATTTTTTTACTGTTGGGGGGGCTTTGGGGAAATATTAGGGGTCCAAACAGACCCCTGACATTTCCCTTTTAAAATAGAAAAGAAATTGAGGACACCAAATCCTCAATTTCTTTTTCAGCAGCCTCAGCACTCAATGAATGGGAAGCACTCAGTACAGAGGCTTCCCATTCATTCAGACACTGATAGTAAAATATTTACTATCATCCGTTTCTGAATGGGGAGGAGCCTCTGTACTGAGGTTTTCTCCCCATTGAGAAATCCATGAATGAACAGGCTGTGATCTAAATCACAGCCTGTTCATTCATAACTGGGGACACATATACTATGTGTCCCCAGTTATTTACAAACACTGGAGTGATCAGACGATCGTTCCAGTGTTTGTCCTTCTCACATGGAGGATCGGTAAATTTCAATGATATTTACCGATCCTCCGCTCTGCCACGCACAGAGCCGCTGTCATCCTGAAACTGACAGGATGACAGCGGCTCCGATCTCCAACCCGCTCGGCCATCCTGACAGCTGCGGGCGCGGCTTCTCTCCCCCCTCACCGCTCCGCCATCCTGACAGCAGACAGCAGGCATTTTTCACTCGCTAATTGCGAGGGGGCGAGTGGAAATTTTGAGCCCTGACATAGGGGACTTTTTGACAGGCAATTTTTAGCGACGGGTCCTCTTTATGGAGACATCAGGGGTCTTTAAGACCCCTAATGTCACCTAGGGACCCCCAGAGAAGCTGATGAAGCAAACACCTGCTTCTCTCCGGTTTCTGTACCGGAGAGTGACAGAGGAATGCAGAAGTAATGTAATACACATCATTTCCTGCATTCCGACAAGGAGATCGTGTACTGATCTCCGGCCGCAGACCTGCTGTGCTGGTCCCAGGCCCACACTGGGCACAGCCGAGCTCGGGATCACCACCAGCGGCTGCAACAGAGGAGGGGGGCTCTACAGACGCCCGAACGCTTGTATGTAAACAGCCATCGCTGGCTGTTTACATTCCAGGCTGATTTCCCGCTCATGCCCGCCGCCTAGCGGTGGGCACGAGCAGGGCGGGATGGGACGTTTAAAAACGCCCACCCGCATTCAAGAAGCAGCTGTCCGGCCGTTTAATTACAACGGCCGGACAGCAGGTGGTTAATGAGGCGCTGTATCTAGTATTAGCCAGCTCCATGTTTGAACTCCCTCAATACCAGCATGTTCCTTCATTTACAGAAAAGTGTAACGAAAGATAAAGATCACCATGTGGTGTCTAGTTTCCAGAAAGGGTCATTTTAGGCCTCATTCACACACAACGCAAGAGCAAAATTGTATATGTGCGTATATGCGTGCACTATATGCAATCCCAGAATGCATCATTCGGAATAGAGATTTGAATGGACTGTATGCGCGGCATTGTGAATGAGGCCTTAGGGGTGTAAGCACTGGCATTTTTATTCGATACATTGTTTTAACAAAATAAGGGAAACTCTTTTCCTATATAGAGTAAAAAAAATACCCAAGTAGTTATTAAATATCACTAAAAGAAAGCTCTGCCTCAACAAAATGATATAAAATTACTTTGGGTACAGTGTTGAATGACCTAATAAATTGTCCAACTATCACAGTTGTGAAAACTGAAAAATGACCTGATAATGAAGGGGTACATACAAGTGGTTATTGTAGACAGGTCTTCAGTGACATTTGTTACAACAGTTAAATGCCTTACCTTGTCAGGATGAACCACAAGCACTGCTTTTCGATAATATTTTTTCACTTGATCGGGATTTACCAGCTCGGCCATGTTAACAGGCTTCCACCGCGTTTCTCCTTCCCAAAGTACAGTGTGTAGGGTAGATATCAAAGCTCTTATATTCCTTTCTTTACCTTCTATCCAGTCTAAAATCTATAAAGTAAACAGTAATGTTTTAAGTATGCAGGCAAAAAAGAAAAAACAATCCTGGGCAACTAATTTCTTAAACCACATGGTGTCATAAATGCACTAACCCAAACATTTCCTTCCATAGCAATAGAAACACTGTTGCTTAACCACTTACAGTGCAGAACAATGTCTTACTATTTGCGCACACATGATAAAATCTGAATTTTTGGCTAGAAAAAAAAACAAAACTTAAAAACGCCAATTATATATTTTATGAAAACAGAGACCCTGTAGAATAAAAAGATGCTAGTTGCCATTTGTTATGTTGCACAGTATTTGCGCAAATGTTTATCAAACTGGTATTTTAGGGATAAAATGCACTAAAATGAAATCTAATGCACAGAAACAGAATATAATACCCATTTTATTTTACCATGGGCAATATATAAAAGACACGCCGGGTAAATAGACAAACATATCAAGCCTTAAAACTGCGTGCGTCCGTGAGACCAAAATGTCCCATAGGTGACGCTTTGAAAACATTAAACTGATGAGCAGTAAAAGCTAACAGTTATGGATGGCCCTACAATTATTGCTCTCACGCCAAGGTTTGCAGCGATATGCAACGTGTGGCGCAATGTTTTTAACAAGCCCCCTATGTAATAGCAAATAGGACGTGACAGGTCCTCTTCATGGAGACATCAGGGATCTTTAAGATCTCCAATGCCACCTAGGGACCTCAGAGAAGCCGATGAAGCAAAGATCTGCTTCCACAGCTTCTTCTGCCGGCTCTAAGAGCCAGAGAAGGTGCACAGCGAAACCGGAAGTGAGGTAATACACATAATTTCAAGGTCCAGTGATCCGAGGTAACATCAGCGGCTAGAAGCTTCCTCATCTCCCTCCGATCGATTTAGGGAAGCCCACCATGCCGGTCCCGGGCCCACACGGGGGACAGTGGAACCTGGGGTACCCGACGGCGGTAGAGGACACAGACACACTCTGTCGCTTGGTACAAACTATGCAGCAGCATATGTTCTTGGTGTAACCGCTTCAAGGGGCGCCAGCCACCCGCTCGAAGTGGATAAAGAGGTTACTGTTGCACTTTAAAAAAAAAAAAAAAAATGGTTGCCAATGGATGATTGCATGTTATCATACTGCACAAAGTTGCTAACATATAGTAAAATCAGTCCATCGCAATTATAAAAAAGGTAGAAAACGTCGGATGTGCAATAAAATTGGATTTTTGGACTCCCCGTAATATCACATACCTCAAAACACAGAGGGGTGGTCCCTCAATAAGGAACAGTGGCTACAAGGTAGAAACACGGAGCACAAACTACACCCAAAACAAAGAAGAGACATCTTATGTACTGAGGCTGGATAGAGGGATGGAAGCACAATGTCCTGGTTGTGTTCAAAGGCCAAAACCTTCTTGGGAAGGAAGGAGGCTATAGGCAAAGACAGGACCGGGCTCTGCAGCTGGAACTAGAATTGGATTTAAAGTGTGTCGCTATATAACGTACGAGGTACATACTCCGCAGTACTGTCACTTATAGGGATGGGCTCGGGCGTGTTCGCAGCACCACGTGCCGAGCCCACCAGGAAGCTGGCAGCGCCAATCACTGGCACTGAGACATTTCCCGATCTCTGCAGCTGCGGACCGGGAAAATGGAATGCATAGCTAGAGACACGTGTGTTTTACATATTTTTTTGCTTGAATACATACATATTGCACCCGCCCTCTGCTGCTGTCAATCACTAGAAGGGGACCTGATGGAGAACTTCAGGTCCCCCTCTGCTGATTGGCAGCATCAGAGGGCGGGTGCAATAGCTAGTTTGCTATTGGCTTTTGCAAAGTGAAATAACCAATAGGAATCTAGCTATGCATTCCTATGGTGGTTTTTTTTTTCCTGACGTACGGCGGCCCCCGATAAAAAAAAACAACAAACAAACAGAGCAGAGAAAGGTCCCGACCTTTCCGGGAGAAAGTGTTTCTCTCCCGGGGGCCGAGAGCCACTAGGTGACCCCTGGCAAATCGTCATTCGACCCCCGAGGGGGTCCCGACCCACAGGTTGAGAACCACTGCTCTAGGCCTTAATATCACCTTGTCCATATGTAAGGACAGAAAGGGTTCGCTACAGGACAAAGCTGTTAGATCAGACACATGGCTCGCAGAGGTGATGGCGATAAGGAATGCAACTTTGTGAGAGAGTAGAAATGGACTAACCCTGAAAGGTTCAAAAGGGAAGTTTTTGAAGAGCAGAGAGAACAAGATTTAAATCCCATGAAGTCACAGGTGGGCACACAGGGGAGCTACATTATTATCATTAGGGATGCACCGATACTAGTATCGGTGCCGATATTGAGTATTTGGCCGAGTACCCGTACTCGCCCAAATGCTCTGATGACTAGCCTGATACTTCCTGTATCAGAAAGACGTGCAGCGCTTCATTACACGCTGCCCGGTTTCCTAATTGGCCCGGAAAGCGGCTCCATGCTCTCTCGTCACTTGAGGTGAGAGAGCATGGAGCCGACTTCCCGGCCAATCAGAAAGCCGGGCAGCGTGTAATGACGCAGCGCCCGGCATTCTGATTGACCGTGAAGCCGGCTTCATGCTCGGCTTCCATGATTGGCCAGCAAGACGGCTCCGGCTGGGTACCGGAGGAAGGCCGCTTCCTGGCTTCCTGAATGGCACTTCCGGTACTCGGTAATTGGTATCAGCGAGTACGGAAAAAAAAATATCGCTACTTGTACTCGGTACCAAAATACCGGTATCAGTGCATCACTAATTATTATAAAGGATTTATTTAGCGCCAACAGTTTGCGCAGCGCTTTACAATATAGGGAAGACAATTACTATACAATTCAAGACAGATGGTAAAGACCATATTTACAAATCTCTGTTCTCTTCAAAGTTAACTTTTTCAAGGAATAGATTTAAAAGACAAGATCAGCTTTTAACTACTTCTAGCTCTCTAGATCTGAGCCAGCGTCTTTAGTCATCCGTTCAGCCACGTCCACGGCGCGTGCGAGCGGGAAATACCGACAATTTTAAAAACAGGCAGCGATGCCTGTTAACATACAAGCGATCCGCCGGCTATAGAGCCGGCGGATCACTTGTATAAGCTGCCGGCCCATGTCCCCCCCTCCCTCCCATTGTCACGCTGATCCCGGGCTCCGCTGTGCACGGTGCGAGCCCGGGACCAGCATAGTGCCTCTGAGAGATCGGTACACGAGCTCCCTCCGGTCCCCTCTCCTCTGCAAGAATGCGGAAGTGTTGTATAATACATCACTTCCGCATCCTTGTGTCACTGTCCAGCTTCAGACGCTGGAGAGAAACTGATGAAGCAGATCTGTGCTTCATCAGCTTCTTCGGGGGTCCTAGGTCACATTAGGGGTCTTGGAGACCCTTGATGTCTCCATAAAGAGGACCTGTCACATCTTTTGCTATCACATAGGGGGGTTTCTTAGCCCCCTCTGTGATAGCAATAAAGTTAAGTGAAAAAAAAAATGAAGTTTCCAAAAAAATTATTAAAAGTTACACATAAAAAATAATATATTTTTTTTAAAAGTCCTCACCTACACGCATACAAACATGCGTTGGTGCGCAAAAACAACAAGAAATACCTGCGAAAACAACGATTGTGCCCATTACGCCCCCATGTTACATATCACTACGAACGTCGCAGTGAGAGCAATAATTCTAGGGCCATTAATCACTGATGACACTAAATTGATGAGGAGAGGTAGAAGCTTTTAAAGCGTTGCCTATGGCCAATTTTGGGTATAGTAGTTTTTTGCGATTTCAAGGGGATGCACAATTTTTAAGCTTGAAATGTTTGGTGTCTATTTACCCGACGTGACCCCATCTTTTATATTTTACCAAAAAAATTTGGTTATAATAAATGTTTCATAACAATGTTAAAAAAAACAACTTTTTTTTGTTCAACATTTTAAGTAGTTTTTCCAAAATATAGTAAAAAATTAAAACCCATTTCAGTACAGCGTTGCATGAAGGAATAAATGTCAAAGTACCGCAGCGCTGAATACTGAAAAATGGCCTGGCCAGGAAGGGGGTGTAAACACCTGGTCAGCAAGCAGTTAAAGAAAACAGACTATGCCATGCCTGTAGGACATCGCTGAGTTCAGCTTTGTTGCGACAAGAGAGCACATTGCGCATGCCGGGAATTAGATTGCGGAAGCACGCTTGTGTCCAACGGCTGCAGTGTTTCAGCACCAGGACAGGACATGGCAAAAGCTATGTATGGGAGTTTTTCAGCCAGGCTTCTAGGGGAGGGCAAATGGCTTACATGTATGGCATTTATATTTGTAAAAAATGTTTACAGCTGAAGTTTTCTGTTAGGTATTGAGGTCCTTTTACTGCTTAGGTTATGTTCTTTTAAAAAGGTGAACTTAGCCTTTAAACATCTTGTGAGAACCATCTGCTGTGTTACTCAAAATAAAAATAAAAAAACACTTTAAAATGTTCCATGCATACGTTTAGTTTCAGTGGATCAATTTCTCGAGTCAATTCTTGTCTTCTCATTTCAGCAATAGTCCTGGGACCCTTCCTGTCTGTTTTAGCTGAAAACCCTTGGTTAGATCAGCCATGGATTACAGATGCATACATTTTAAGAAAAAAAAATACTTCATATTTCTATTTCGTGCATATTACATGACTGGTCTCAAATATTTCAAAGAAGTGACCTAACAGTATGTCTCACCAAAACCTGGAGCCCTGATGCCCCTTTCTTCTCTGCCTCCAATAACACTGAAGTTTGTACAGTAGTTAGGTTTGATGTTGATGCCCGTTTTAGGCTGAGACTGCCAAGAATTGCTGGTGGTTTGTGGCTTTGGAGGCAGTCTGGAGGTGCTTTTTTGGAAAGACTTGTCACTAGATTGTGAAGACGATTGGGAAGATGATCCTGATAAAGAAAAAAAAAAGTTATACTTGTATAAAAAAAAGTTAACACCCACTAGTATTAAAAGACACCTTGCATACTTAAAATAAGTAAATTAGGATACTCACTTAAAGTTGAACTCATAGCAGACAGCTTAATACACAAATGGGAGTTGTTTTAATTGCCAACGGATTTGTATTTTTGTCTCACCAGTTCTGAAATTTACATAGTTCTGCCACATAGCACAGCCGGTCTGGTAGAGCAAGGACCTGATTTTTCTCAGGTCCTCATCAATTCTTGTTCATCCCCTGTAACTGTACAGTGAAAGGAGAAACGGAAGACTGATGTGCTCAGCTCTCCGTCACTCTGCTCCGTTCTATCTGTATTTGCTTTGTTAGCACATGAGCACTACATCACAACTGACTGCCTACTTGTGCAGTTTCTCCCTCTCCCAGTCTATGCTCTTTGCTGTACTGTGGACTGCAAGAGGCAGATACAAGGTAAAATTACAATATTTACTCAACTTGCAGCTAAAAAAAATAAATAAATGTAAAGCTGAACTCTGGGCACATTAAAAAAAACAAATAAATACATTTAAAACTTGCTCCTAGATAGACAAAGTATTTTACACTTGCAAGTCTCCTTTATGGAGAGTTTCTTCTTTGTCTGCCTTGTGACATCAGTATTATAAGGTCTTGAGTTTAGGTCCCTTCAGCAGGAGATGGTAGGAGAGGTCGTCAATATGCCCTACATGTCTTCAGTGTGCCCTGCCAGCATCGCCCACCCTCCCCTGTCACCGGTCACAAAAGACACCGCACACCTGTTACTGAGCTCTTCCCTCCCCATCCGACACTCTGCTCATTCCCTCCTCCATCCGACGCACCCTGTACAAAGGCCTTCACTTTGTACAGGGTAAAACCAAACAATCTCTGAGAAAAACAGAAAAGTCCAACGAAAAGCAAACAGAAGATGTCCTTTCTCCTAAATAAACTAGCAGAAAACGGAGGCTTGTAGGGGAGTGGAAGGGGTTATATTGGGCTGTCGTTACAACTTTGTTTTGCCAGCGTCCAATCTCCTGAAGGCAGCCATATAACCCAAGGCCACAAATGGAAACAAATGGTGTAACCCAAAAAGGTTTTCTGCAACATAATCCAAATCAATACCTTTAGTTTGGAAAGAACCGAGGTTGTCAAGATCAGCAAATGGGTCAAAACTCGAGGACTTTGCTTGATTAAAGGATGAGCTTGAAGATGAACTCATTTGACTTGCTGGGGTAAAGCCAGGACCTAATATTGTAAGAGACATTATAAAAAAAAAAAAAAAATATATCTTTTAAAAGGAGATCGGGAAAACAAATGTTCAGTCACATTTCTGATACTTTATTGCAAATCTGAAACATATTAGAGTCTTGAATACTTAAAAGAGAACTATGGGGTAAAGTGTTTTTCCCCATAGTTCTTATTAGGGTTACGGGAGGACGTATACTGTGAGCGCCGCAGCCGGGATGAATCCAGATATTATTGTCGAGATCCACCCAGCTGCGTGACAGCTGGCTCTGCCTATCTAGAGGCTGTGGCCACCCCCTCTGCCGGTTGTTCCTCCACTAAGCGCTGGAGAATCTGAGAGGGGAATCCCTGCGGGGAGCAGTGACTGACAGTCACCGCTCTCTGCAGGGAGACGATTGGGAAGTGTGCGGATTGGTGGCATGTTTCTGCTCACTTTCCCATCTATAGAGCCGACCCGTGACAGCTTCTTTGTCACAGGTCGGCTCTAACTATGAGGATGAGTGGAAATCACTCACTTCATAGATCTCCTTAAAAGGTACATTGCCTGTGCAAACCCCCACCCTCCCCCCCTCCAACAAACAATTCCATACATTTTTGAGATATTTGGACTTTTCTTTGCGTTTTGTCTTTTATAAAATATTACAAGTACAGAAAAATACCTGTTGCTACTCCCTAAAATTCAGTGTGCTTCTTACTTCCTGTAGAGAACTGACATTGCTGCTTCTAAAGCATTGAAATCCCGAGCAGTGTTGTAAGCCCTGCCCAGTTCTTCTCTGATACACTAAAGAACTCTTCTATTATGAAGAGATTAGGAGAAGGGTGTATTACAGTCCATTAGGAGGAGAACTCAGGCAGGACTGAGAATACTGCTTTGGATTTCAGTGTAGTAGAGGCAGCATTGTTAGCCCACTACAGGAAGTTAGGAGCTCAGTGGATTTCTGGCAGGATTAATTTGTATTTCTCTACTTCAGTGTTTTTAACAAAGCAAAACCTGAAGAAATGTGCATGTGTTAAATATTGTTTGGTGAATTTGCCCAGACTTTCACATTCAACTTTACTAAACGGACCCATTTTAACATAAAAAAAAAGCACCTTCAAATGCTGGTTTACTGAGTTTGGGAAGAAATAGATTGCTGGTTTTAGAAGGCTCTTCCCATGAATTCCATCCTCCTAGAAGATCTGGATTGCTTGCAGATGAAACTATTTTGGTAGGTGTTGGTAAATGATCTGAAGATAAAAAAAATACTACAATAATAAAAAAACAACAAGTTTGCATCACATAAATTGGAACTACTACAAAAAGGGTGACTACTTAACTATAGACTGCGACAAAAACTCTTATAAAAAGGTAGCCAGGATTTGTCCAGAACATAGATCAATTACTTAAAACAGAACTATGAGGAGAGTGATTTTCACTCAACCTCATAGTTCGAGCACACGTGTCACAATGAAACTGTCACACGTCGACTCAATAGTTCGGGAAGTGAGCGAACACATACCAGCGCTCGCTAACTTCTCGATTATCTCCCTGCAGAGAGCCGTGACTGTCACTCACGGCTCCCTGCAGGGAATCCCCCCCTCCCCGATCCTCCAGCACTGACTGACGGAACGGACAGGGGAGGAGGTGGGTACAGCTGGCTCTGCCTTCAGATAGGCAGAGCCAGCTGTCACTTACGCAGCTGGGTGTATCTCGACAGTAATGTTGGTATCCGTCCCGGCTGCGGCGCTCTCAGCATACTGCGAGCTGTCGGTCGTGATATACTGAGCTTTGGGTCACAGGAGGACGCGCTAGTATATGTCCTCCCGTGACCCTTAGGAGAACTATGGGGGAAAACACTTACCACATAGTTCTACTTTAATTTTTATAAAATTACACAAATTATAAAAATATGAAATCATTTGTTTAGTATATACTAATGACAGCTGAAGTATATTGTTCAGAACTATGAACTCTTTACCTTACATACCTGCCTTTGTTTACCTATAAATATCCAAATAAAGTTTTAGGCCCTTTGGTACTTGCCAGAACTTGGAGATAATTGAACCAAACCTTCCTATGTTCAGTTCTGATGGGACTAACTTTGTCTTTGACTCATACCTAGGTTTAAGAAGTCCACATTGGAGGTAGACAATGGTGCATTTATTTCAGAAGGATATACATTGGGAGTGGATGCAGAGTGCGGGCTCATGAAACAATCAAATAGCTCAGGACCGCCTGACTTGTTTTCTGATGCAGTTGTGGCAAATGGGTCAAATGGATCTGTTGACAAAAAACAAAAGATACAGTACATCTATACTGCGGGTACCCAAGAAAACATGAATTTAAAAACCATTATCCAGAAACCAATAACCTAAATGAATAAAAGTATTTCCTTCACATTTCTGTAAAGTGTTGCTTTAGTAAAACTGCATGGAATCGCAGTGCTGCTTATTTAGACCAGTCTTGTAGCAGCAGGGCTGAAAGTAACAATTCCCTAAACAAGTATTTAAAAAATATCGTTAGACAGATTTCTGTTTGTTTATTTTATTTATGGGGTGTTTTTGTTTTTAAGCAGACAACATCAAATTACATTATGCATTTAAACAATATATATTTTTAAAAGCAACTAGTTTAAGTACCTGAATCTGAGTTGGGAGCAGATTTTTTCTAATCCTCTGTACAACAGCAGTTGGGAAAATAAGGGGCTGCATTAGGGGCCATTTGGTGTGCTGCAGTTTTCATGTTTTGACAGGGAACAGAACGGTAATGTCAGTCTGCCTCTGCTCATTCACGGTTTATTTACAGGCTACGTACAGGAAGGTGACCAAGCTGAATGTTAGATGAGAAAAGTCCGGTCACCAACCTTTCTCTTCTGTCTAGCAAGGCTGTGTAAACTGAGGAATGGATGGACAGAAATACCAATCTTCTGGCAGGTAAAGCAGCTCTCATACATGCTTTTCGAATGTGTTTCAGATTCAGGTTAGTAGATTTTAAAACTGCTGTTGAAATATGTTTTTTTATTATCTATATAAAAATACTTTGGCTGAGAATTACTCTGTCACGCAACACTATATTTGCTTTTAATATATAAAGTAACGATAAATGTACAGGCCATACACAGAGGGAGGAGGGGGTGAAGGGGCTTAATTTATAGCTGTGCAAAATAAGGGAGGTGAATGGGTTTTCATATACAGCTCAGAGCATAGATAGAATGGATCTAACATAATGAGAGGAAGGAAGTGGGGGGGTTAAAATTATTTGAAACTATTTTTTTTTCTACTACCGCAGCTTGTTTTCACTAGTGATGAAGGGGTGACTCATCCATTCATTTCTCACTTTACTTTCCTCTGCCTTTGATGTAAGAGGAAGGGGTGGGCCTGGCAATGTAAACACTGCCATGTGATCACTTTGCACGGAAAGTTCGATGCTTTATCACCTGGATGTGTGGCGTGAAACACTGGGACACACCTATCATAATTGGATAACTTCACAGTGTTATTATACATCTTTACACAGAACTTTTAACATAATAACTTGGACACCTTTTTCGCATTTTTTGTTGTAGTAGTGGCATATATATATATATTTTGAAACACTTTTTTCTATAACGCTGCACTATTATATAGATTTTTTCTTTGTGAGAGTATTTTTACATTTAAGTGTCAGCAGCTAGTTAAATATTTACAATTAGATTAGCACTAAAAAATTATAAACAAGGAATGAAAAAAATAAAAATGATGATTAGTATTTCCTAAGAGTTACATGTTCATTCAAAAAAAAAAAATAGGAGAGAATACCAAAACACCTACATGCAACTAGTATACCTGAATCCATTTTTACATCGCCTTTTTTATAAATCTGTACAGCAGACTATTCTGCAGTGTTGAAGGTTTACACTAAAAGATGCTTGCAGGAAGACAGAGCATAGGTATCCTCTAATCACTGTGCTGCTGCTTATTCATTGTCCAAATAGTAGGTCAGAAGAGAAGACTTAAGGTGGCCATACTTTGTATGATTTTCGTTTGGAAATCGTACACAAACGGTCTTTCGGACGGAAATTAAACAGTTGAATGTAGATCACAGATTTTTATTCCCTTTGACAATAGTGGGTGTGCTGCTGTAGGAATTCTTGAATGACTGCAGCGGACTGGCCTGATATTGAATATAGGAAAAAAAGTTAACTGGAAAAACTGTCTTTTGTCGAATGGAGGGCCAGCTGCCGGTATACTGAGACGCCGCAGCCGGAACGGATCCCGTCAATGCTGTCTGGACCCACCCAGCTGCATGAGTGACAGCTGGCTCTGCCTATCTAGAGGCAGAGCCAGCTGTACCCGCCCCCTCCCATTACGCCAGTCAGCGCTGGAGGATCTGAAAGAGGAATCCCTGCAGGGAGCCGTGAGTGACAGTCACGGCTCTCTGCAGGGACAGGATCGAGAAGTGAGTGAACGATGGTATGTGTTCGCTCACTTCCCGATCTATTGAACCGACGTGTGACAGTTTTATTGTCACAGGTCGGCTAGAACTATGAGGCTGAGTGATTTTCAATAGCCTCATAGTTCTCCTTTAAGCAACCAGAATTTTTTTAATTCATTTTTGATATACATATGTAACTACCGTTAAAATGATTTGAGGTGGAGAAGGTTGTTGTACATGAAATGTATGGAATCCAGCTGATCTTTTTCACATGCATACTTTGGGGGGGGGGGGAGAGCAC
>NW_017307671.1:371227-400220 GCF_000935625.1 Nanorana parkeri | reverse complement strand
GGGGGGGGGGGAAATCACAACACTGAGAAGACAGCAAATATTCTGCTGCATACCTGAAGTAGAAGTTGAGGTGTTGAATAAGGAACCTGACTCTGCTAACGTTTGTTTGCTGAAGAAATAGTCCTCTCCAGATCCTAGTAAATTATCTGTTTGGATGTCCGTTTTTAAATCATCCTTAAACAAGTTGTCCGAGAAGAGATTGTCTAGAAAAGCTGCATTGCTAGATGAACTCTTCATTTCCTCAGGTACAGTAATGGTTTCTGCAGTTGCAGGAGCCGAATGAAGTCCCAACAAATCTGCTTCTTCTTCTGTTGGCTCTGGAGGCTCTATACTACTTTCAGCTTCAAACACCACATCTTTAGTGTTTGCTCCATCTGCTACATTGTCCAATCCTCGTTCTTCACTTTCCAATGCACTGTGCACCTGAGAAAAGTCAAAGAACTCTTCATCAGAGGGTTCACTGTTATCAATTGTGCCTTCGTCAATTTCCTCTCTGGAACAATATTCCTGGGCCTCAATGTGAACATCTTGCCCTTCCATTTGATCTGAAACAATAATCCAAAATTTTTTTTTTCCACACAGATTAAATATGATTTTTTGGATATAAAACAGCTTAAAACCTCAAACAATTACATATTTTCTGAAATGCTGCATTTTTTTATGTCACATGATATTTGCCCAAATGTGTATCAAATTGATATTTGTAAGACAAATACACTAAAATGTAGTTTAAAAGCCTTTACTGCTCAGTTGGCAACACGTTATTCACATTCACAGGCCAGTACAAGTGATCGGGTGGCTCTACAACTGAGCAGGTCACTTTGAAGTCCTCTGCCTGCTGGGAAAAATAAATGATACAGCAGCAGAATGGGCATAAAAGGTTACCTACCTCAGATCAGGTCTACTTTTAGCTTGCCAAGATTTACATAAAATAGAAGTGTACAATGCATAAGGCTCTATTAACAAAGCTAACAGACCAGGACAAGAATGCTTATTCACAAAGAAGTGATAGCTATTTGATTTCAAATGTACAAATCACATAGCTGAAAATAGGAGTGGGCTCCTGTAAAGTTTTGTGAATTGAGTCTATGGTGTCAATCATGACCTAATCACTTGATTCCCCTCCCCCCCGCCAACCCCCAACTTGCAAGTTTCAAGTTACTTATAAAGTCAGAACTCACACAGAGCTAAGCAAGCTATCCCATCTTCACTGTGTGACAGTGCTCAGTCTAAGCACGAACCAAAAAAAACAATTCGGGGCCTGGTATCTGCTAATTATAGGGAAACACAATTTACCCGTACTTGGTTTTATTGGACCAAATATAGTGCATCTCAGGAATATCATGATTTGGTGGGGGATGTGTAGCTTTGGTCTCCGGGGTGTGGTGTGGCTGTTGAGCTGGGAACTACTTCTCTCTCCGGAACATCTTTTGGACAGGTGTAGCCACTTCTGCGAAGTGGCCCTGTGGGTGGATAGCCCTAGTCCCCACATTTTTCTAGAAACTGTCCTTCGCTTCTCCCCATGCTTATTTCTATTTCACCTTCTCACTCCCTTCCCCCCCACCTGTTTTCCTTCCCTTCCTTTGTCTGACCTTATGTCTAGAACTCATAGCATGGCACCGATGTTTTATGGAAAATGTGGGCACTGAGATACACGGTACATTTGGCCTGCATTTCAAGATGTGATAGTGGATTCATGCACAATTATCCGCTGTTTCTTAATCCTTTTTTCAAACTACTTTACCTTATTGTCCTCCTGTATGCAATTGTAAAATTTTAAATAAAGAATTTACAAAAGAAAAAACTGCCAGGAGTGAACCATGCAGCAGGTCAGGCAAAGGGGAAGGTATGTGTGACAAGTTTATGTGCCTACTTTGCAGCCTCCGTTAATCCATTTACTTCCAGCCAGAGATGCAACAGCAAATAAAAGGATTTTTGTTCTTATTGTAAAATCTTTTTCTTGAAATACACTAGTAGGAAGAAGATCTACCTTACAGTACATAGGATCCACAAAAGGTCCCCTGGACACTATCTTACTTAGGGGAAATCTGCAGCCGGGTAGCAAAACTGTACTGCTTGCCAACCATCTATGCTAGAATAGGACTATACTTCCTTACAGGGGGGGATAAAAAAAAAAAAAGAAGAAGAAGAAGAGGTGCACTCATGTGCAGGATCCTTAAGGTTTAAAGTGGTAAACATCAGATAAAAAGGGATCCAGAAGCCATTCTTTGATTATAGCAAAAAAAAAAAAAAAAAAGTGGGGGAACATCCATCATCAGATGCCTGATCCAAAGATTTCCAGTAGAGGCTACAAAATAAAATAAAATCCGAGCATCCAAACTGCAGGGAGCTATAGCAGTAAGGAATCCAGCAGGAACACAAAACTCTCTTCCTTGCAAAGGTGATGGTGTGTCTTATGTAGAGGACTGAGAATATGAAATAAATGTCTTCAAGGCTCGAGATTTGCTGCTCGAGTAGGAGGTAGATCACCTATGAGAAACTACTGTAGTACCAGGTGAAAAATGGGGTTCCTCTGTACCATTGCAAGATCTTCTGGCAATCATCTTGAGTCAGGCACACAGCCCAAATACCAGAAGCATCAGAAATAATAATCATTATTAAAAAAAAGAAAAAAAATAGGAGAGAAGATGCCTATTCTTTTTTTTTTTTAAGCATATAATCTTTATTAAATTTTTTTTTTTTTTAAATGAAAAAAAATGCCTATTCTTAAAGGGTAAGTAAATCAAATGTTCTGTAATCGTATCCTTAGCATGCCAGGCATGAAGCCAAAGCTCCCTATGCAACTGAACAGATATGCCCAGCAGGATACAAGCTAGCCTCTTCACTACTAGAGGCCTACTTACTGCTTGAGTCTTCAGAGACTGGGTCACATCAGAGGCTGTACCACAGTTGTGCCAGAGGTTTGGAAAGTGCCACAATGCAGAGCCCAGTGCTCGAAGGTCACATTCCAGGATAACCCCAAAATCTTTCAGTACAGCAGGGTCTTAATACAGCCTCTAAAGCTGTTGCTGAGGATAAACCGATCCGTTTAGCTGCTGTGCAGAGACACCTCAAGCAGCGTATTTAGAAGTCTGTATTGAAGTCACCAAAGAAAAGAATACCTACAGAATATCTTTGTTAAGAAAAAAAAATAGCCTAGCAAAAATATATAGTTATGGGTTTGTTCCCTTTGAAAAAAACTCAGTCTTGATCAACTTCTGCATGACTTGAAACTCTAGGTCAGTGGTGGCGAACCTATGGCACGCGTGCCAGGGAGGCCCTTTCTGCTGGCACGCGAGCCCAGGTTCAGTCCCCAAAACATTAAGACAGCCGAGCTGTCTAATGTTGACGGGGAGAAATCAGCGAGCAGGAGGAGAAGGGGGACGGAGCGGCAGGGGGTGGAGACAGGGGGAGATCGAGGCGGAGATGAGGACGTGAGGAGACGGGGACGGAGCGGCATGAGACAGGGGGCGGAGACAGAGGAAGATGGAAGAGGCCTGTGAAGACTGAGGCAAAGACAGAGACCACGATGGAGGAGGCGTCGCCAAAGGGCCAGTCGAGTGGCGAAGCTGAGACGATTGGCCGCCAAGGCAGCAGTGAAGGCTGGGCTTCCAGTGTAAGGTAGGAGCACTGTGCTGGCAGGGCCCAGCATAGATTATGCACAGCCAACCAAAGAGTCACACGTGGGCTGTGCAATACCTTTTGGTGGGCTTTGCAGGATCCATGGGGGGTTTTCAGGATCT
This sequence comes from Nanorana parkeri, assembly GCF_000935625.1. NCBI lineage: Eukaryota > Metazoa > Chordata > Amphibia > Anura > Dicroglossidae > Nanorana > Nanorana parkeri. The sequence continues at coordinate 396,477 of NW_017307671.1, read as the reverse complement.
GTGGCGGGCTTTGCAGCCAGCAAACCCCCCACAGATCCTGCAAATCCCCCCTGAGATCCGGCAGACTGAGGGGTCTCTGTGGGGGGCTGTGCCAGATCTCAGAGGGGCTGTGCAGGATCTGTGGGGGGCTTTGGAGCCTGCAAACCCCCCCCCAGATCCTGCAAAGCCCCCCACAGATCCTGCACAGGCCTCCTGAGATCTGGCAGACTGCAGGATCTCAGGGGGTCTCTGCAGGATATGTGGGGAGCTTTGCAGGATCAGTTTCAGGGACCACCAATTGAAATAGATCCGACTGACCCGGATCGCCTTGGTATGCGATCCGGGCCAGTCACAATTAGGCAGCGGCAGCCAATAAATAGGTAGGTTAGACGGCTGCTTCCTCCTCGCTAGGACGCCGGGAGGCCCCCGCAAGCGGCCGTCTAATCTGCCTGTTTAGAGGTCACCGCTGCTGCCTGATTGTGATCAGCCCGACTACAGAGGCGATCCGGGACATTCGCGGCCCCCGTGAGAGCCGTACAAGGCCGTAATGCAGTGATGTTGAACGTTTCTTAAACCTGAGCGCCCAAACTGCAATACTAAACTTATTTTCAGCGCTGACACTGAGATAAATAAATTGATTTTGCGTCGCAGTTTGGGCACTCGGGTTCAAAAAGGTTTGCCATCACTGCTCTAGGTGATCAATTTCCCAAGTCCAAAAAAAGCTGGGTTCCATTGATAGTTCATCATTGGTTGCAAATTAATAAATATATATATATATATTCATTAGTTTGGGCTGCCTGCTTGAGTATGTTTTTTTTTTTTTTTAAAGGGAAAACACCTCTTTCTCCTACCTCCCTTTCCCCTCCCCACTATATCATTAGCTGCCCACCCACTCCATAACCCCTCATCAAATGACAAAATGACAAGTCTTTTCCTTCTCCCTTATTTTGTTCTGCTTTGCAGGCGATCTTCCTCATTAATTTCTTAATGAATACAAAAGGTAAATGTTGTTAAAATAAATAACATACTTCATATATTATCTTGAAAAAAAATGAAATATTTAAGCTATCCCGATACATCTTTGCTTAGTTACCTTGCCAGTCAAGTGTTTGGAAGAAGTTTCTCTTTAGAGCATCTGGGTTTGGTGGCTCTGGAGAATGTTCTGCTGGAGAATGTTCTGCCGGGGGCGTATCCGCCTCATACTGTGCAGATGATCCTGGCTGCCTGGGTAATTCAGGTTTTCCTACAAGAGCAAGTTGTATTGTTTACAACATTGAAAGACAAACTAGCAATTTTAAAGTCTATGAGGGGAATTTATCAAAACTGGAGCAGATGAAATCTGGAGCAGCTGTGCATGGCAACCAATCAGCTTCTCTGTTTCATTTTCAAAGCTTAACTGAACAAACTGAAGAGAGAAGCTGATTGTTTACTATGAGCAACTGTTGCAGATTCTGTCTGCCCAGTTTTGATAAATTCCCGTTTATCAATTCCCCTGTATCAAAACCTTTCCTCTAGGGTTTGATATGGTGGGGAAGAATTAGAACGCCTGTCAAGTTTTTATTGCTGTCTGTCACTGCTGGGGAGATTTACCCACTCTTTTCGTTTTGTGATTACTGTCACCAAGAGAAAAAATGATGGGAAATCCAAAATTTTAGTTTTTACCAGAACAGGAGGGTGAGGTTACAACTTCCAATGAGGACACCTATTCTGGTAACGACTAAGAAAAATTACTCTCCTATTGTAGGATATTTTCTCCTACCATCAGGGACAGGAAGTGAAGGAAATCTAACAGAACGCAGCCAGCAAAAATATAAACTCACAGGGTTTAACCTTTCTCTACTTTATCTAAAGCTATTAACAAAAGAAAAAGGAAGAAGAGGTTCAGCTATGCATACATTTTAAGAGCTTCTCAGCAATAAACAAGTTGCACAGAGACAGCAGAGTTCAGAAAGGTTATATGTTGCAGATCAATAAAATTATTTAAAAAAAGAGGCCTCTGCCCCCATGCCTTTTTACCAAATTTTGATAGGATTTCTTGCTGCTCCTCCCGGCTTGAGAACAGTATTTTAGGAGTCAATCGCTTTGTGTTGAGGTTTTCCCATGGTGGTGTGACATTTGCTGGTCTGTCTCTAGGTGACACTTCAACTTCCAGAGTTACTTGAAATAAGTCTGAATATTTTTCTTGTATGTCACAAGCATCCAGATCATACCTACAGTGAAATAAAAAATAAAATTAAACATGTCCTTGTCCAACAGAAAAAAACTACACTATATAATTTGAAACAGGCTAAACTACTGTAAGGTAGATCAAATACTGTAAATCCCTGTATGTAAAAAAAAGGAAACCAAAATAAGGCATGTCAGATAGAAAAGCAAGAGACTGACCTTCCTTCTGTCCTTTAATCAAAAGTCAGAAAATGCAAGAATAAATAAAAAAAAAACAGAAGATTCCAGCAGTTACTGGTACAGAGGACAAAAAACAGGAAGTTACAAAATGTTCGGGAAGTACAAGGTCAGCAGTACATGGAAAAAGTTAAAGTAGGAAATGTTTAAACAGCAGTAGGACTAATGTTCATATGACTCCACACATTTTATTTAACAGAAAAAAAGCCATTTGGGCAAATTTAGAGAAGCTAGGACAAGGCAGGAGACTACATAAAAGACAAGGACAGCAATTAGTAACTGTATGTGCTCCATGAAAGACAGGTCAGTGAAAGTGTAGGTAGTACCCAGTTCTAAAAACACAGCACCAATGCAATAAAACATATCAACATACTTTGCAAACTTAACAGTAGTGGCATTTCTAGGAACGAAGCCTGTGTGAAATTGAATTTGGAACATCTTCATTGAAGTCATCTGGAATATAAATAAATTTTTTTATAGAGTTCAAATGATCATTATACAAACATTCATAATTAAAAAGCAATGAGACACCAACACATACAGGAGCTAAAATGTAAAAATACAAGAATTAACTTTTGAAGGCCAAGTTCACTACTGCCAATTTAGTATCCCTAAAGCCTCCCCCCCCCCCCTTCAAATCATTGCATTGTGGTAATGCACATTAAGTGTGTTGTTGTGCTGCGGTGCCATTCATTCTGAATGGCACTGTGTTCCACAATGCAAGGCAAGGTGTGCTGCATAGGAGGAAAAAAAAACAAAAAAGGAGAGGAAAAATCTTTCAATGGAGACACCTGTTACTGTGACAGCAGTCTAAGGGAATTACCCCTTACTTTGTTGAAATTTCCTCTCACCTTCTGTTGAGTCTACTGAAGTGAATGGAAATCTCCCCAAGCAGACACAGACCCCGAAAAATAAACTGACTGGAGTTTTAAAACTTTCCCCACTCTATTTAAAACAAGAAAATTAAACTTTTTTTTTTAATTTTAGTATTTTTGATACTAAATAAGCAACAGGGAAAGCAAAGGGAAATTAAGTTGTGGAAGACAATTAATAACTATATGCTACAGCAAATCTGTTCTTGTCCCCAGGTATATATGGGAAATAAATTACCTTTGCTTGCAATCTACCACCAAGTGTAGATCGCGCATGATATATGACTATTAAGACATCACCCTGTACGGTCACATCTAATGGAATCTCAGCTTTGCCATCTTCAGTTTTGAAGTCCCTGAAAGCATGGAGTAAGAAAAAATTATCCAGATAAATCATTTAGAAATTATTATATTAAATCATTTCAGAAAATAGTGAGCCCATTTTACAAATTTTATTAAATCATGCACCTAACTAAATAACTTTTAATCTACCGAAGTACAGATGTCAGATTTAGAACTATCTTTGAAATACACACTTACCTCATTTTATCATATTCCTGTGAGGTAGTGGCCACTCTCTCATCTCCAACATACACTTCACAGAAAGGCCTGCAACCACTGCGCAGTTTGCTGAACAATGGCACTGGAGTCATAGTTATGGACTTTATAAGAATTGGTTTACTATGAGGAATGATTGGCTCCTCTGCCATCATGTCACACATATATTCTATATACCTGAAACATGGAAGATTTTAGATATTAGCCATCCATAATATGACAAAATAATTATTAATTTTAACATTTGATTCGCCTGGCAAAGGGACTACTTCACTATCATGTAATGAGGCAGAATTGAATCAGTGCAATTTCTTCTCTATTAAATCCAACTAAGCGCAGTTTACTGTTGTAACCAAAAAGCAATCATTTTACTCTAAACTGAGGAAAAGGGACATCAAATTAAACCACATACATACATGTTTTCTTATGCACTAGGGATATTTGCAACATTGTAGAAGTGGGTAGCATAGTACTCACCCAAATTACTTCTCGTATAGCGTAGGCTGGCTTGTTTATTGTAAGCTTGTTCTTGCAGCTTTTTTTTAAATTAATTTTTATTGCCATGATTCCTTGGTTTATTTAAAAGGAGAACTATGAGGCGAGTAAAAATCACTCAGCCTCATAGTTCTAGCCAACCTGTGACAATGAAACTGTCACAGGTCGGCTCAATAAATTGGGAAGTGAGCCAACACATACCGTCGCTCGCTCATTTTTCGATCATGTCCCCGCAGAGAGCCGTGACTGTCACTCCCATGTCCGATCCTCCAGCCTCAACTGGCGGAACGGATGGGGGAGGGGGCAGGTACAGCTGGCTCTGCCTCTAGATAGGCAGAGCCAGCTGTCACTCACGCAGCTGGGTGGATCCAGACAGTAATGTTGGGATCCATCCCGGCTGCGGGGTCTCAGTATACCGCGAGCTGTAGCTCGCGGTATACTGAGCTTTGGGTGACGGGAGGACGCTAGTTTGTGTCCTCCCGTTACCCTAAGGAGAACTATGGGGAAAAGCCCTGACCCCATAGTTCTCCTTTAACAAGGCAGCAATAACCACAAAGATCATGAAGTTTGCATCAACATCAATCCTAATCCTCCTTTTGCCACAGGTTAGCAAGCTTTACAAGTTTACGATGTCTATTAGCCACAGGTAATTTCTATTGTAGGGGAACAATTCAGGAACCTTGGGTTAAGCTGCAACAAGGGCTGTAAGGACTAGAGATGTAAAATTTATGGAAATGTCGAAGCCATGAGAAAAAAAGTTTCCCCTGTTTTTTTCTGGAAACAAAATGGAAATATAGGAATGTGAAATGCAGTGTATATAAAAAAAAATATGCTTGAAATAAAAGTACAGCTTATTCAGTAAATAAACTAAACTTTTTAAAATTTTGTTACAAATGGAATAACAAAGACTATATATGTTAATAACATGTCAACTATACATGAGAACAGGTAACCACCCCCTTTCCCTCAAAAGCAACAAAACAAGCAAGAACATATTTGCAAATTTCAGCTTTGCTCTAAGCAGAAGTTGCACTGTGGAAACGTTTCCAAACTCTAGATGTTGGTCTCACCATTTTACTGAGAGAAGAAAAAAAAAACACTATTTACTGAGCAGACTATAGGTAAACATTATAAGCTAGTTTGTCAGACAAATGTACCCTCTTACCTGTCAATTAATGCCTAAGAGGACAGAAACTAATTATCTACTATCATACCAACAATCGCCCAACTGTAGGCAGTACAAGATAGATCCCACAAGTTTACTAAACTGGAGGCTTTCCTCTGCAGCGCCCCTAGTGGCACAAATGCATATTTCTTTGAGTTTGAGAACTGCATTGAAGTGTACAGTGTTACTTGAATTGTATTCCGGGGTTTGCTGGTCTTCAGCTGAGAGAATGTGCAATAATTTAAGACTTTACATAAAGGCTCAGAAATCTTTCATGAAGGTCTTCATGTTATATAGTTTGAATACCATGTCAAAAATATATTATTCATCATTGTAAAAGAACATATTCCACACTCTTTTGAAGCACCTTACGACTGAAGCAGGCAATAGATGGGGCCTGAACATCCATCTGATAAAACAAACCTGTGAACGGCAAACCAGGTGGCATTCTTGCAAATTTGAGCAAAGGTGCCTGATGCTGAAATGCCCATGAAGCACCACCTGATCTAGTGGAGTGTGCTTTGACAGGGAACGTTGGAACATGCATAACAGATGAGCTGTCTAATTCGCCTGAAGACCGTGGAATATGAAGCAGATTGCCCCCTACGAGGACATTCAGGAATGACAAAAAAGTCAGTTTATCTCAGCTACAGCATCCATTAGACAATGTGTACCACATCCAGACACTGGAGAGAAATTTCCCTGGGATGTCACGGAGCAGGATACAGAGACTGGGGCACAATGATCTAGTTAAGGTGGATGTAAGAAACCACATTAGCAAGAAAAGAGGCCTTGGGCCACAAAACAAGCTAGTCTCTGTGAAGCAGATGGTTCTTTACAGGTTAAGGCTGCTCAGACACTTTGCTCGCCCAGGTGATGGCAAACTTATGCGTATGAGCAGACTGGGTTATCTCCAACAAGTGCAAAGGGCAGTTTGTGGTGAATTGATAGAACCAAAGTTAAAATCCCATGGAGTCACTGGGGAGCACACAAGAGGAACAATGTGAGAAACACACTGTACAAAGGCTTTAGCTAAGGAGTGAAGAGAGGCCTGCGAGAAATGAAAGGAGCTTTTCCTATTTTGGTTTATCTATTTTTTTGGTAGAGGGTTTTCCCTTGTCTTGTCTTTTGTTGGGGTAGGAGAGTGCTGACGACATCCTTGATGACATTATCCAGAGATTCACCAAAATGGTGTTCCCCCTCAAATGCCATTCACAGAAAGCATTTCTTGCATTGTCGTTCAGCAGACAAACACCTTAGCCATAGGATCCTCCACATGTGTACCGAAAGGAGACTCATTCTAGTTATCAGGAGAATGATATCCGCTACCCTGTCCACACAGTAAGGAAGGACCACATGTATGAGCTCCAACTGTTGGAGGACTGAGTGCTAGTCAGGATAACCATGGATCTCGAAGCATATATTTGGACCAGTACAAATAGAAAAAGGTTATACCCAGAGTCCAGACCCTGATTTGATTCAACCTATACCTGGGCAAAATTCACAAGGGTAATATTTACCAAAAAGCCATCAAAACAATCCTCTACTGTTAACAACTATAGAGCAAAAAGTGATGTCATCGAGAGATCAGACCAAAAAGAACAGTGTAGTGAGGGTCGAATAGCTTAATACGGTACAAAAATACAAATTTTATTAATGCAATTAAAATGTGGGTCAAAGTACACACCCACTGGCCACCACCAGAACACCGCCTATTTAAAAAAATACATCAATCAACATACACTCATTCCACAAAACCATACACACATGGACGAGCTGATCAGCATAGATATTTTACCGGTGAAGCTCAAAGTGATTGAGCAAACAGCGCTGAAAAAATGTAACTCAGATACAGTCTTGCCAGAATTGGCTGGGAGGTGATACACTGAGTATAATCACACATGGGAGAATAGTTCAGCCATACTGTGTGTAAATCCAAGATAAAAAGGTACTCACAGGTGCCGTGTTATTCCTAGCCGATTTTAACTCAAGAAGTCAGAGCGCTCCACCTCACAGCCAATTCTGGCAAGACTATCTGTTCATACCAAGCTGATACCCGACGAGGTTACCTGTATCCCATGTACCTGCATTATATCCATAGCCGCGAAACAATTATTTACAAGTTCACTTCATCCTCTTCTGGGATCAAAAGACTTTCATACGCGGTGGATAGGTCTAATCACGAAAGTAGCCATCCCTCAGTCTATTGATACAATATATCCCATATAGAGTTACATTTTTTCAGCGCTGTTTGCTCAATCAATTTGAGCTTCACCGGTAAAATATCTATGCTGATCAGCTCGTCCATGTGTGTATGGTTTTGTGGAATGAGTGTACGTTGATGTATTTTTTTAAATAGACGGTGTTCTGGTGGTGGCCAGTGGGTGTGTATTTTGACCCACATTTTAATATATTTGGACCAGACACAGGTCTCAAATAAAGCCGTAGAAAATGGCTACTAGTTTCTTGTCCACAGGATCTTTAAACACTGGCATGTCTTTCACAGGAGCAGTCAAAGTCTTAAGACAGGAAATGGCTGGATCCACCACAGGGGCAGCCCACTTCTTCCGAAAACCCATCCGCAATAGGATATCACTAGGAAACCTACTTGGGAAGGAGGAGTAACTTTTTTTTTTTTTTTTTTTAATGGGCTAGGCCAATCACTGTACAAGGTCAGGCTGTAACACTTAATGCACTGGAAAGGTCTTAGTTAGCTAGGGACTCTAAGAGAAACTAGGCTGGTGACCTTAGGTGTGTCTGATGCAGGTTGCTGCAGATCAAGGCATGTGTGAACTGTGTCAATATGGACAGAAATGGTGTCCCTGATTCTTGGAGTAATTGCAGCAGATTGAAACTCCTCATGAACCATGTCATCAAAAACAGACAAGGACTTCATCATGCTTAGCCAAGTGTTCAAGGGCAGCTGTAGGTATTGGGATGTCAGATTGACACTGGAGGAGAGGGTGTGGCTGCCCATTTGTATCCATTGCATTCCGATTCAGCTAACATGACTGAAATCTTCCCCATAAATTCATACATTGTGGCAGAAAATTATATTACTAACCTGGGAGAATGCAACTTCAGAAGGGGTTAAAGAAAGCTCTGAAGAGTGCTGAGACTCATGACAATTATCAGGGCAATCCATGCCAGGAACTAAGGAAGGCACTATGCAAGTCACACCAGAATGGTTAGTAGATCATCAACTGGGAAGGACCTTGAGACCAGTGACGTTGCCTGTTTTGAGCCACCATACTGCTATAAGTGAGGAATTCTCCCAAAGGACACACGCAGTTGGCTGCAGCAGCAGAAAGGGCAACACCATCTTTGACCGTCACTGGAGGCAGCAGGGAGGCCAAAAGAAGTCTGTAGATCTTAGAAATGGTGCAGCAGATGGTGGGAAAATAGGAGGTGTTTAATGGTACATGCATGTTCAGTAAAATGGAATGTACATGGGCAGGGAGCCCGCATACTGGCACCAGTCACTTCACATTTGACGTTTAAGGTGATCCCCAGCAAATGCAAAACCCCCCCACTGAAAGGGTGAATCACTTGCTGCAGGGGTCGTCTAAAGGGGGCCCTGGACCTGTAAAGCACCTTAAAGTCATTTGTTTTAGTAATTACATATATCAACTGCTAGCAAGCAAAAAAGTAACCAAATAGGTAAATACTTACTTGCGTCTCCGCCGCTTGCTTGCTCCCGGCTGAAGATCTGAAGCTTCTCGAGCGGCGGTGCAGGATGATGGGGCGGGCACATGCGCAGTAGAGATCTTTGACAGGGAGAAGAGGAGAGACACAGTGGAGGTGAATGCACGCAGCGTGAGCGTGCACGGCAGACACTATCAGTCAGTGCTGGATCAGAGACCAGCACCAGCGCTAGAGGGACTCCTAAAAACTACTGGAAAGATGATGATCGGAACAAGAGGCATCATTTAAGGCAAGTCCGCATTGGGGGGGAAATTGTGACTTTAAATGTCACTTTACCACCCACATTACACTGAGGGTGCCTGAGAGAGGGCCTCTTGCACAGCCCAGTGTGCAAGGACACATTACAGGCTAGCCCAGTTTCTTCTTCATAGAGGGGTCCAGGTGTTGCCTTCAAGACTATGTTGAGGATCAGCCAATCCAGAAGCTGCAAAACGAACCAAAAGGGATAAGAAAGGGTTTGCTTCCTTTAGAGCAGGGAGAAGTCCGTTATCCTAGGACACTAGTAAAAAACATATGTCTTCCCTCAGAATAACTGCCTGGGCAGCAAGGTCCTTTAAAAATCTACACAGCGGGGGCGTGGCCGGTATGCGAGACTGAACGGACGTGCTTAGCTGCAGCTCCTCTCATCCGTTCAGCCATCCTGATCTCCAGCGGTGCCATCGGTGGTTCTTTACTCACCTGCTCCTGGTAGATCGGCGAGGTCCAGGGCGAGCGGTGAGCCTCCGGGCCCTTCTCCTGTCACACGTGCGGGCGCCATCTTGGCTGCACGCTCTCTCTCCCTCATCAGCGCCAGCACAACGGCCGCAGGCCTCGGGACAGGCAAGACAGAGCAGCCCCTCTCCTCCTAATAGCAGAGCCCCCGGGTGCCACGGACGCCATCCTGGCCGCCATAGAGGCCAGTAAGACCACCCTAATTGCCAGGATGGACACTAGGTCTACCGAGTGTGGCCTAATCCAGCAGGATTTGGATAAAATCCGGGGACTGGTGACTGAAGTGGAGACCCGGGAGGGGACTCTGGAAGATGTTACGGGTGAACATTCCCAATCCATTCAGAGCCTACAGCAGGCGGTGACGCAGCTGACTGCAAGGTCAGAGGATGCGGAAAATCATTTGAGGCGCAACAACGTGAGGGTTTTGGGCCTACCTGAGGGGGCTGAAGGCTCGGATCCTACATCCTTTGCGGAGGCCTTTTTTAAGGAGCTCCTGGATTTACAAATCGGTATCTCTGGTCTATGTGGTGGAGCGTGCGCATCGTGTTCCCCTAGGCCTAAGGCCCCCGGGCTCACACCCCAGACCCTTCCTGGTTCGTCTCCTTAACTTCAGGAGAGATTTCATAGAGATTTGATCCTGACGACTGCTCGGAAGAGAGAGTCGGAACTCCTCTTTAGGAATGCCACCATTATGCTGTTCCCCGACTTCTCACCGGATTTACAGAGAAAACGTCGCTCCTTCACAGATGTCCGTCGCCGGCTTCGGGACAAGGGACTGAAAGTTTGCCAAATCCACGAAATTCTTTGAGGACCCAGCTGCGGCCGCAGACTGGCTGGATACAGTGCCATGATATCAGAGTCTGAAATATCCTTTTACTACTGGGCTGTTGTCACCATCTGTTTTGGCCCCACGCACCGCCGGGTGCTCCAGAACCCTTTTCTGTTACTACCCCTAAGGCCGCAAGGACCACCGGGACATATGGCTGAGGATGTACTTACTCCTGTAGGGAGCTGCAGGTGCAGTAATGTATTTCCTCAGTTAACTGCTTTTTGCACTGTTCGGGACTCCCTTACTTCTGAGTATTGAGTGATACTCTAACCAGTTTTTCCAAGTTGTGTTATGTGGGATAGCAGGGTGTTTGATGGGAAGTTACACTTTATACGCCATAGCCTCGATTGGGACTTTCCCTGGACCTGGATGCTTTCGGATGTACACGACATTCTGCATGACTCTCAGCGGTACTTGAATTTCCCACACTTTGATGGCAGCTGATATGCAGATAATATCCTGGAATGTCAGTGGACTGAACTCTAGATTTAAAAGGGCCTTGGTCCTTAGGTTTCTTCAATCTCATAACCCCCAGGTTGTTTTTTTGCTGGAAACCCACCTGTTGGGAAGGTTTTGGCCTTGCAGAGGAGGTGGATAGGGAGATCGTTTCATGCCACCTACTACTCCTATGCAAGAGGGGTGTCTATATTACTGCACAAGAATTTTCCATGTGTGATTAACCATGTGATAACTGACCCCTGAAGGTAGATATGTGATAATATTGCTGGAACACCAGTCGCAGTCCTTTGCATTGGTGAATGTATATATTCCACTCCCCTTCCGGGGAACGGTGCTGTATGCCATTTTAGAGAAACTAGCCACACACTCCCCTTCCCGGATACTGGTGGCGGGGGAATTCAATAACGTACTAAATTATTCCTGTCACAGCCTGACCGATAGTTTTTGGAGGGTGCCTTCACGAAGCGAGAGGTGTTGGGGGCTATAGGTTCCTTCCCTAACAAGTCCGCAGGCCCAGATGGGTTTCCGGCGGAATGGTACAAACTATACGCTGAAGATATAGTGTCCAGACTAATGAGCTTGTACGAGGCCTGTTGGAATGCGGAGGTCCTCCCCAAATCCATGTATGAAGCTCTAGTTCTACTGGCCAAACCAAATAAAGACCCGCTTCTATGCTCATCCTATAGACCAATTTCGCTTCTTAATATGGATCTTAAGATTCTTACAAAAATTCTTGCCACTAGGCTGTCCAGGGTTATTGCCAGTGTTGTCGCCCCGGACCAAACCAGATTTATTCCCCAAAAGTAGGGATGCACCGATACCGATACTAGTATCGGTGCCGATACCGAGTATTTGGGTGAGTACTCGTACTCGCCCAAATGCTCCGATACCTAGCACGAGTACTTCCTGTATCAGGAAGCCGGGCTGCGCATCATTACACGCTGCCCGGCTTCCTGATTGGCCGGGAAAAGGCTCCATGCTCTCTCATCGTCACTTGTGATGAGAGAGCATGGAGCCGATTTCCCGGCCAATCAGGAAGCCGGGTAGCGTGTAATGACGCTCTGCCTGGCTTCCCGATTGGTCAGGAAGCTAGCAAATCCGGAAGCCGGGCGCCGTGTAATGACGCAGCGCCGGCATTCTGATTGGCCGGAAAGGCGGCGTCATGCTCCCTCGTCATCTCATGAATCATAATATTAAGAAACTGACCTTAAATCATTAGTTTGTATTGCTTTAGAAAAAAATGTGACCTGTCCCTTTAAGAAAAAGTATCGGTAATTGGTATTGGCGAGTACTTGATCAAAAGTATCGGTACTCGGTCGTAAAAAAGCGGTATCGGTGCATCCCTACCCAAAAGTCTACGGACATTAATCTTAGAAGGTTGTACACCCACACCCAAATTATACATGATAACCCGGGTGCCAGAGCAATTGTCTCCCTGGACCTCGAGGCCTTCGACTCAGTAGATTGGAGGTATTTGCAAGCGGTTCTGTAAAATTGGGATTTGGCCCTGTATTCTTTAAGTGGGTAGCGGTGTTGTATAGCCAGCCTAGAGCCGCCATGAAGATGGGGGGGGGGGGATCTTGTCCTCAAGTTTTCCGATCCTTAGGGGCACGAGGCAGGGATGCCCGTTATCCCCCGGACTGTTTGCCTTGGCGATAGAACCCATTGCATCTGCCATCAGACAATCCGCGGGGATCCGGGGTCTTAGAGTGGGCAGTTTGGAGGAAAAAGTGGCTTTATATGCCGATGATATGCTTTTGTTTCTGGCTGACATGCATCAATCTCTGATAGAGTCACTTGGTATTTTGCGGAGATTCGCTTCCTGCTCGGGACTGTCTGTTAATTGGTCTAAATCGCAATACCTCTCGTCTGCTACCCAGTTGCAACAGGTTGCCAGGATTAAATATTTGGGTCTGACTGTATCCACCTCTGTGTCAGAATTCGTGGCGCTTAATGTCTCCCCTGTGATAGCCCAGTTTAAGGCCCGGCTCTCGTTCTGGAAAAATCTGCCCGACTCAGATTGGCCGTGTTAACCTGGTTAAAATGAAATTGCTACATCTGCTCCTGTATACCTAGCGTAACTCCCCGGTGTGGATACCGAAGCGGATTTTTAGAACGTTTTATGCTTTGGCGTCTGAGTTCCTTTGGAATGGGAAGGCACATAGGATCAAGTTGTCAATCGTTCAACTTTCGTGGAGGGAGGGGGGGGTTGGCAGCCCCTAACTTCTACTACTATTTTCTGGCAGGTCAACTAACGGTTGCTCCCAGATGGCTCACGGTACGGGACTCCAATCCCGCGGTCACCTTGGAGGCTGCCTTGGTGGGATCATATGAAGCCCTGGGTCATCTGGTATATAGGGGTAGACACTCTCCACATCGTCAGACACCCTCCATGAGAGCGGTGATGACGGCTTGGACTGCAGTGGAGGGCCGGGTGGTGGAGCCTAGGATGTCTCTCTCCCCACACACACCATTGTGGAGAAACCCTCGTCTTAGTCAGTTTTTGACAATTCAGGACCCAGTGGTGTGGACCTCTAAGAAAATCCTTACAATAAGCGATGTTGTACAAGGGGCAGAGTTGCGCTCATTTGAGGAACTCAGTGTGACGAACTAAGAGCGCAGAGAGAGAATACACAGAGGCAAATTACACGGAACCCGGCGTGTGGGGTGTTTATTGGGGAAGTCAGGTATACAAATCAAGGTACAAAAGGTTAGGTCCTGGGGGGGTTGCAGGCCACGGGGAGGGTCAGACCGGAAGGTAGGCAACGGGCCAAGGAAGGAATAAGTCCAGAGTCACAATGCTAGTAGTCCAGGGGTCAGAGGTGCAGCAAGGGGTAATCCAACAGGTAACAAGGCACCGTGTCAGTACATCCAGTACGGGTAGAACAACAGAACCCAGCAGTCCTCACAGCAGCAGGGGAGCAGAGCAGGGAGGGTTAAGTCCGTATCCCTTTGAATCCACAGACAGAGACCGGCCTCAGCGCAGCCTCTAGTCCACCAGTCAGCGAGGAAGAGAGCATGCAGCCTTCCCACCAACACTTACAAGGGTCCCGGGAGGAGCCGGCATGTGAGGGGAGGGAAGGGGGAGTACACAGGCTGTTGCTGAGCAACTACCCCCCTCCCCCCCCCCCATGTGTCCTTTGTTCTGGAGAGGCTACAATGTAGAGAAACAGCAGACATGTCCTGGCTTGTCTCTGTGCCACTTTCTCCACACTCCGGTCCACTTACTCACTGACAAAAAGCCACTTTTTCAGGTACCTCCAGTTAAGTCATGCCTTCCGTACGCAGTTGCCTGGGGGCGGGCTGACCCTCTCCATCTCAAGGATAGAGTCCTTGCTACGCACTGAGGGGCTCGATAAATCCTTATCAGTCATATACAAGACACTGTCACTCAAGGGGAGGGAGGCCTTGGAAGGCTGTCACAGAGCCTGGAGAATGGACTGCCCTGACTGGGTCCAAGGGGACGAGGAGGAGATCTGTGACAGCTCTATGACGACCCTGATATCCACAAGAGACAGGTTAATCCAATACAAAATAGTCCACAGGGCATACTACACGCCGGCCAGGCTAGCCAGGATGTGGGCCTCGGCCACTGCTACATGCTGGCGGTGTCCACATGAACCGGCAGATCTTACCCATGTTCTATGGAGTTGCCCGGTGATTCAGTATTATTGGCAAGGTGTGACGGAACTAGTGAAAAATATAAATAATACCTCTACCTGTTATTCTATGCAAGAAAACTCCTAGTCCTCAATTGGAGGAAGGCGGAATCTCCAACCCTGGGCGCATGGAAGGTTTTGGTCAACACCTCACTGCCATTACACAAGGCGGCGTATGCCTGCAGGGGGTGCCCTCAGAAATTTGAGACGGTATGGTCAGGGTGACTTGAATCCAATACTTCGCTAGTGAAGTGATCACCTACTATGGGGATGGCTGGCCAGTGGGGTGTTACCTGTGACGGTCCCACCTACACTTCCTACATTCCACGGGACAACCCTGAGGGGGAGGGAAGGCAGTACAGAGTTCACCCTAAATCTGTTTTCAGCACGGTTCCAGGCGCATGGGATGGAAAATTGACTAATTATTGCACATGGGCTCTTTAAATGTTTGCTACTCATTATGCTGGGACTTGAAGGGGGATGGGGGTGCATTGGGGGATATCTAAGGGGAGGGGGAGACTGGTTGGGGCTATTGTTTATGTTGGAATGGGCATATGTAATGCCGTAATGTATTGATAATGTGTTGGTGTCATGTTGTACACTAAAATATGCAAAATGAATTTAATAATAAACAGATTTATTACAATGGTATACTTTGTCATGTAAGGTGTTAGAATAACGTAAAACATACCTTTTATGAGACGACCATATGCCAGGCGGACATCTCTTCATACTGAACATATAGACAGCAGCTTCAGCAGTTGAAAACAGACGGCAGAAGCACAGGAAGGAACATACCACCACAGCTGATGCAGCTCTTCCATCCTTCAATGTAAGCGTATGTTTATTACAAATGAACAATTATTTCTTTACAGCAGTATGAACAAATATGGTTCATAACATTTTTTTTTAAAAAGGAGCGTCGACCATCAATTGTGGTAAAATTAGGTACCTCGGCTTATATTCGGGACGGCTTATACTCAAGTATATACGGTAATGTGCATTTATTATTTTTTTGCATTGCAGCTAGTAAAGAATTGCAACCACGATCAGTGAATCATGGGTGAAATCCTCTGGAACAGTTTGCAGGAGCCAGTCGTCCATGTCCTTACCAAGGTACAGACATTCAGTCAAAGGAATGGAAGGAAATGTCAGCGTGACTTTAACAATGTACTGCTCAAGTCCCATCCCTCCCTCACTTTAGTGCCCGAAAGCTCGGCATTATGTGTAGGAGATAGCATGCTGCAAGGTAAGATTTTTTTCCATACTTTGCAGCACCCTCCACACAACCTTTTATTGATAATTACACACCCAGTGCGCTGTGCAAATTACCATTTTCCCCGGAGTGCAGCTTTAAATCCTTGCAATGTATATAATTTCCCTTCATCAAATACATATTGTTTCATTTCAAAGAAGGGTTGTAAACTGAAGTTATTAACGATCAGCAACAAATAAAGAAAAGCACACATGAAACAAACTTATGCAAGAAAGCTGTGCATTAGGAAATGTACTTACAAGGCAGTGTACAATGCAAACATTCTTTTGATCCTGTTTCAGCCATAAATGCATATTTTTACAGATGCTGTAAAGATTCATGAGGTTTGGAGCACGTCTTCCAGGCCAACCACATTCAGACACCTGTGTAGAGAGCACAGTTCTTTATATTACAATCTGAACGTCTGCCAGTGCTTCCTGTGAATTCAAATCTGAGTGATAAAGCCTGAAAAAGCAACCCACAGCACATGACAATTCAGAGAGAACTATCCATTTACGGCCTCAGAACAGTGCCAGCAGGAATAAATAAATGAAGCAGAAAATCATATAAGCCTCTGCTCAATCTCATCCCCTATAGCGTATGGCCTTGCAAACCTGACAGGTCTCTAGCGCACACACACCACTAAGTAGTAACTACACTCTTGTAGAGAGATTTTTTACCTTTGCTGTGTACTTGCCCATTGCAATATACAGGGTGTGCATAATGATTCGGCAAGTGAGTATTTTGACTAAATCACCAATTTTATGCATATTGTCCAACTCCAAGCTGTTTGAAGGCTTATTGGATTTAAGCATATCAGGAGATCTCGTCTGTAATTCACATACCTTATAAGAGGGGGTTTTCATTACACACATCCTAGCAAGATGCTTCTACCAGATGATTGACTAAACCAGAAGCAATTGCCGTTCCTTTTTTAATGTGAATATATTGAGAAATTAAAGGCTATTATTTATGCCTGATCGTGCTTTACAACAATACATAATTACACTATTAGATGTTGCACCGCAAACTGAAAGAAACTGATAAGTCTGCCACATATTGGCAGATATTGACTTTGCTGAGAGGCGTTATTGATCTGCCTTTCTTGGTATTTGTTTTGATTGCATGCCAGCTTATTGCATCTCTAGGCACTCCAGTGGTAGGATATCCCAACCAGAATCCAGCCCTGCCTTACAGCTACAGTCATCACAGAACCAAGTAATGAAAGAATGCCTCCCTGGTGTATTTGCAGTAATGTTGATAAAAAAATAAATATTTGGGACAGTTTTCTCTAGGTCAGGGTGAGTCCACTGCACAAGCCGGACACACGCCCGCAGAGCACGCCGCCGCGACTTACAAGGGTTCAGAAACAGGTAAGGGGGACCTGTTTTAATGTTTCCCGTTTAAAAAAAAAAAAAAGTGGCACACTGTAGAACACCAGCAGCTATAGAGGAAACACCAAATCCCAGCAATAATACATTAAACAGCCTGTATAATGTATTATTGCTGGGATTTGTTGTTCCTCTATAGCTGGTGGTATTCTCCATTCCGCTGTATAATGTATTATTGCTGGGATTTGTAGTTCCTCTATAACTGGTCAGTGGTAATCTGCATTGCGCAGTATAATCATTGTACAGCTGAATGGAGAATACCACCAGGTATAGAGGACTACAAATCCCAACAATAATACATTATATACAATGCAGAATACCAGCAGTTACAGAGGACTACAAATCCCAGCAATAGTACATTATAGCATATTTTGAGAAAGAAAGACGCAAATTAACTGCTAAGATTTGAGAAGAATCAAATGTGAAGCTACCAGAAAACCCATTATTCTCCAGTGCTGTCATATGCCAGAACTGCAACCTAACAGGAGTGCCCAGAAGTGCAAGGTGTTCAGTGCTCAGAGACACTGCCAAAGTAAGAAAGGCTGAAAACCGACTACCACTGAACAAGACACAAGTTGAAACGCCAAGACAGGGCCAAGAAATATCTTGACAGTTTTCTCAAAGGTTGAGATGAGTCACTCTTGACAGACCAGATGGATGGACCTGTGGCTGGATCAGTAATGGGGATGCCAGCAAGGTGGAGGCGGGGTACTGGTATGGGCTGGTATTATTAAAGATGAGCTAGTTGGACCTTTTCGGGTTGAAGATTAACTCAAAATCAACTCCCAAACCTACTGCCAGTTTTTAGAAGAGACTTTCTTCAAGCAGTGGTACAGGAAAAAGTCTGCATCTTTCAAGAAGACCATGATATTTATGCAGGACAATGCTCCATCACATGCATCTCCAAGTACTCCAGTGCATGACTAACCAGTAAAGGCCTTAAAAGATGAAATGACATAGCCCCCTTCCTCATCTGACCTAAACCCTATTGAGAACTTGTGGACCCTTCTTAAAAACGAGAGATTTACAGTGAAGGAAAACAGTACACCTCTCTGAACAGTGTCTGGGAGGCTGTGGTTGGTGCTGCACAAAAAGTTGATCATCAACAGATGAAGAAACTGACAGACTCCATGGATGGATGCTGATGACTTATTGAAAAGGGAGGCTACATTGGTCACAGATTTTGTTTTTGAAAATGCCAGAAATGTTTATTTGTAAGTTGTTTATTTTCATCTGTTAAAGTAAGAACGATAAACAAGTGAGATGGGAACATTTTCATTTTCCATTTAGTTGCATAATAGTTGGGAACACTAATAGTTGCCCAATAATTGTGCACACAGATATTCTCGTAAGACAGCCAAAACCTCACTTTTACTTTCTTAAATATTCAGGTTTGAGGTTTCCGCCACAGATCTTCCCACACTGTTTGCATTACTTTCACTGGCATTCAGGGTTAGTACTATATTCTGATTACACACTGTTCTGTCGAAGCAACTCCAGTGTCATACTCTTCCCAATCCTCCTCTGAGCACACTGCCTGCCGTCTTCTCCTCTGCATTCTTCTCTGGCATACACAGCCCACTGTCATACCTTTCAGCATTCCTTTTCTGCACATTTATTTTACCCTCTGCACTCGTCTTCTGCTGATACTGCCTGCATAAATAATTGTTTCTTAATAAAAATACCATAACCCTCCACGTATCATTTTGAAATGTAGTCAAGTCCTGCTCGAGGACTGCTGACTGAGATCTTAATCAGATAAACATAACATTTTGCACTGTACCTGCATTACGTTGCACTATACTGGAATAGGAGTAATTTTATATTGCATTTCCAGTTTTGCAGCCAAAATGGGATAACACCTCCTTAACCACTTGCTGACCGGGGTGTTTACACCACCTTCCTGGCCAGGCCATTTTTCAGTACTCAGCGCTGCAGTACTTTGACTGACATTTATTCCGTCATGCAACACTGTACTGAAAAATAGATTTTATACAATTTTTTTGGGACATATAGAGCTTTCTTTTGGTGGTATTTAATCACCACTGGGGTTTTAGTTGTCTCTATAACAAACAGAGTACCGAAAATAAAATAAAAAATACATTGTTGGAAACATTTATCTTTACCCACTTTTTTGGTAAAATCTAAAATGTGTGGGTAAATGTTATCTATTTTGTGATCAATTTTTTTTTTACACTCAACTTTATCACATAGGGGGCTAAGAAACCCCTATGTGATATCAAATTACAGTGGCAGGTCCACTTTATGGAGACATCACGGGTCTCTAAGACCCATAATGTCTCCTAGGGACCCCCAAAGAAGCTGATGAAGCAGAGATTTGCTTCACAAGCTTCTCTCCAGCTTCTGTAGCCGGAGAGTAACAGCTGAATGCGGAAGTGATTTAGTAAATATCATTTCCTGCATTCAGAGAATGGGGAGGAGAGAGGAGGGAGTTGTGTACTGATCTCCCTCCGTTCACAGAGCCACACTGCCGTTCCCGGATCGGACGCCCGGGAACGCGGCTGCGAGGAGAGGTAAGGAGGGAGCACAGAGAGGTGTATCGTACAGGCGCCGGACCGCTTGTATGTAAACAGCCATCGCTGGCTGTTTCATATTCTGGCAGTTTCCCTCCCGTGCATGAGAGACTTTTAAAGACGCCCACGCGCTGCCAGAAGACTCCCGTCTGGCCGTTTCTGAACGGTTGGCGGACGGGAGGTGGTTAATAATTTATTAAAATGTTCCTATTCACATAGCAGAATTTATGTTTACCATAATTAATCCTGTCTCTACTGTGCTGGCAGATCTCATTAGCAGTTGTGCAGGCCTGTCTGTCCTAAAAAGGGATTAAATATCGTTAAGGCGGGATTGCATGTTGTATTTGAATGCACTTAAAGTCCCTATTTTTGTCGCTTACCTTTCCATGGCCATTTAATTTAAGAAATAGAATCTTGCCTGATCTATGCATAAACCTGCTCCAAAGAAGCAGCTAAAATGGTAAGAAATATTGATTTTGTGGGCATGTACACAAGAGAAAAATGGTACTTTCAACTTTGTGTATATTCACTGTGAATGGGTGGCCCTGCAACCACCATCTGGCTCGACTAAAGTGGATTTAAAATTTATCAAACCCTCTATTGTCAGTTTTTCACTACTAGGTGATTTTTTTTTTTTTTTTTTTTTTAAATAAAGTTTAAATTTCGAATTTTTTCATCAATAATAAAACAAAAATCAGACAGTCAGCCCTAATGTAAGAGAAAAATCAAAAGGAAAAAAAAGGAGTCAACAACCCCTAAAAATTATAAATCAAGGAACAAACAAGGCATGAGGTATATGTTAGGTGAGCTTGTTAAGAAAAGCAAAATGAACACAAAAGGGGAAATATCCACAAATAAATTAAATCAATTTCAAACCAAAACAACTGTACTCTATGTGGGGAGATATCCCACCACATAAATAATGCAGCAAAAGAAAGACTGGGATTTGGGAGTAGTAAGACTCTAGGAGTAAGCATAACCGCTAACCACAACAGTGTGATCTCACAGAGGGTAGCTCAACTTATTATTTTTTTTTTTTAAATGCAATGTTTTTCTTTTAAGAAGAATGACCCTTGGTGTCCATTTTAGCATTAACAGTGTTAAGAGCTCAGTTGTTCTTACTCGATTATGGAACCTGGCAGGTCTGTACTTCCTTAAACTTAAGTTATAAACTGCATAACTCCCAGGATGCTTAGCATCCAGATATAAGCGCACATCTTCAATGTTATTCTTGATGGCAGATTCTACACCTTCTGCAGGAAAGGACATCACTAGGATTTAAACAAAGCAATAAAATCACTATGAAGTACATTAAAAACAAAAAAAAAACATTTTAAGCAGAACGTTTTCATTTAAAAATGTGCTATAAGATGTACCCATTGCAAAAAGAAATGTTATTTATGCATTTCTAAAAATAGATCAACTCAGATCACAGCTATGTCCCTTAAAGTGGACCTGAACTTAAAATGTGAAAATCTGCTATGCTTGAAGAACATTTAGACCAGTGGTTCTCAACCTGTGCAACCTCAGGACCCAGATTTGTCCTTGGTCATTAAGTCGCACCTCAGCCTGGGGTGCGGTGTGGGCTGTTGTGCTGTGACGAAGCTCCATCCATATGTGCAATGCTTGTTCAGCTCTCTTGCGTGCCCTGCAGAGGTGGCGGGAGCAAGAATGTGACGTCACTCTGGTCCAGGCACCTCTACAGGACACATGAGGGAGCTCTAAGCAATGCAGTATGGATGGAGCTCCCTTATGGCCATACCCCCAGCCCACCCCACCTCAAGCTGTCACTCTGCATTGGGCAGCATATTTTGAAAGGCTACTCGGGGAGCGAGAACTGACAGCGCTGGGCTAGAGGGAGGCTGATGAGCCTCTCGCCTTGCACAGTGGAAGGCATGTGGCGACCCAGTGAACATGGGGTTATGGCCCACTTTTGGGTCACGACCCACCCGTTGAGAACCACGGATTTAGACAATATTAATTGTGTGTAAGCAATACCCTGAAAGTGTATAGTCAAAATGTATCTTATAGAATAGCAGTGCATCTCCTGGTATGCGAGGGTGCGTAGACACTTCTGTGCCTACACCCGCATAGCTGTATATTTGCAGTGTGAGATACAAGTCACTATTGCCTGTGATTGCTAGTCTTACCAGATTTAGTCCCCATTCACACATAGGCGTATCGGGAACTTTTGGCAAATGCTCATGGTTAGTTAGTAATAGGGAAAGATCAGCTGTTGGGGGACAAACAGGCAATACCAAAATGTCAGTGGGAAGCAGTCTTGAGAAAGGTGGGTTGCATTCCACCAAATCATCGTCTATTTAAAAACGTTTTTCACATTATTACTTCTGGTGCCCAGTTCTCAGAGTGCCTGCATCCTGTGCTAAATGTTTCACGCAAGTAAGCAACTAAAGCACTTACAATGCAACTACACTGAATCAAGCAGCTGATTTTTCTGTTTTGATTTATAACCACCAGTGAAATAAATGATTTCTATTAGTGTGCTTAGAACTCCTCACATGTGTGCAAGTTATACCATTTAGCCGGCTTAGCCCAATTAATCCAGCATCACCAAGCCTTTACTTTTTTCATTGAAATATTGTTTTTATTAGTTTCTTTACATTTTTATAAATATAATAATACCAACTAAAGAACATACCAGCAATTCTGGAAGTGATGTAAGACAAATCTAAATCTCCTTTTGCATAGCTGAAAGATAGAGAACAATAAAAAAAATAACTGGATTGTAACCCTATTACATAAAAAGAAAAAGAAGTGACTTTAGTTTATTTTTAAACCTTTTGAATCCTGAGGTAATCAAAACGGTGATCAAAACCCTTGTCACCAGACCAAATGTTGTAGTTTTAATATGTAGCAGTTTATTAAAAAAAACAAAAAGCAAAAAGCAAATACCCCGTTTCCCCGAAAATAAGACCTAGTACTATTTTTGGGAATTTCGAAAATATAAGACCTACCCCGAAAATAAGACCTAGTTGTGACCATTCCCAGGGCCAGTGGTGGCATAAGGGGGAACTTGAAGAGCCACGGGAGAGGCAGGAGAGGATAAGCGGTGCCAACGCAGTCAGCACTAGAGGAAGCGAGGCAGCACCGGAGGGAGCAGAGCTGCATAAGCCGATGTCACAGGCGGAGTGATACCAAATGCACTCCGTCTGTGAGGAATCGATAGTAAAAGTGCGCTTCACACATTCTGGCCAGCAATTGGTTAGTAAATTGCTCTTGGAAAGGTACGGCACTCCTGATTGCCCTGATCACCATATTTTTGTACATGAATACATGAAGACTTTTCTATATGAATAAGTGTGGATTGTTGTACATAAAAAAAAAAATAAGACTTACCCCGAAAATAAGACCTAGAGTGTTCTTTTGAGCCCAAAAAAAATATAAGACCGTGTCTTATTTTCGGGGAAACACGGAATTGATTTGCATACCAAAATAATTTTTACACTTTTTGTTAAGCACACATGGGGCCTTCAGTTAATAGACATTTCCTAAACTCATTTACCCTAGGTGATCATGAATACCTCCATACAGTGGCGGAACTACCGCCGGTGCAGCCGGTGCGTGAGCACCGGGGCCTCAGTCTGCGCATAGATGGTGGGACTTGCCAGCCGCCAGATCGGTATCCAGCGGTCGGCAGGCCCTCAGTTTCTCGGCTGGGAGTGTCGGATCATCAGTTCATCTGACACTCCCGGCGTAGAGATGGGGGGCCCGCCAGATACTGATCCGGTGCTATCCAGCAAGTCCACCCATCAATGCACAGGGACTGTGCTGGGCCCCCCCAGGCCGAGGCCTCGCACTTCCGGTGACACAGGATATCCCTGTCCCATTGTGATTGGAAAATGGGAAGGGGTGGCTGCAGAGATTTGATTTAAGAAGGGGGGGCCATGGAGATGTGATTGGAGAAGGGGGACTGAGGACATGTGATTGGAAAAGGGGGTCTTTAGATATGCGATTGGAGAAGGAGGGGCGGCTGCAGAGATGGGAAAGGGACCATGATTTGAGAGGGCTGGGGAAAGGTGATGGGAGGTGCAGGAAATATGTGATGGAAGGGGTGCTGGGAGAGTCCAGGGAGCATATGAAGATAGTGGAAAGAACAGAGGGCATGAGAGAGATGTGGGAGAAAACAGGCATATCTCCTAAACCTACAGGGGTCATTTATAGGTTTAAGAGATAGGTGTCTTCAATCTATAGAAAATAAAATGAACCTATCTAGAGGCAGAACCAGCTGTACCCAGTCCTTCCCCTGTCACGGCTCTGTGCCGTGACAAGATCGAGAAGTGATCGAACGCCGGTATGTGTTCGCTCACTTCCCGATATACTGAGCCCACCTGTGACAGTTTCATTGTCACAGGTCGGCTAGAACTATGAGGATGAGTGAAAAGCACTCACCTCATAGTTCTCCTTTAAGGAAATCTCCAGAGTTGTTCTGACTTCTTAAACCTGTACTATAAATAATGGGGTATACGAGTGTGTGCATGCATGAGTAAATGACTTTGCATTTTTGTATGTATGTATGCATGCAGGGGTGTGGACATTTTGGAAAAAACTACTTGTCCAAGGACTAAAGCGGGGGCCGAATCTACTTGTCCTTCATGACAATCTACTTGTCCTGATACAAAAAAAATAAATTTTAACCAAAACCGTATTTAGCAGTGCTAAGAAGCGCTTCTCATTGGTCAGTGCCCTCAGGTGACCGCGTTGACCAACGAGTCCTTGCAATATGCGAGTGAAATTCAGAATACATAGAACAGGCACATATAGTACACCCGTACTGGTGGAGGGGGAAAGGACCGTTCGCCGAAAGGTAAGTATAGTGGGAGGGAGATTTGTGTGGGTAATTCCGTTTTCCCAAATTACTTGGGATAGTGAATTTACCCTCTAGGGTTGGTGCAGACCTGCGGATTCCCGGGACGTGCGATCGTGTGCGGTTGCATCCACATGTATGGGGTTACATCTGGGTGGCAATCGCTGAAAAAAAGGTAGATGTACCTATTTTCACAACATGCACCGTGCAGTGTTTTCGACCGTGATCGTGTGGGATCGCCCGGGCGTTATTGCTGCAGGAAAATGCGCAATCTGCCTGGCACGACTGGGGTGCCATTAGAAAATAATGGCACTGACAGCACGATCGGCGGTGGTGTGCGATTCCGTGACCACCCAGCCATTCGCTCGGTCTCATGCACGATGAACGGCCAGTCACAGATTGCACACCAC
>NW_017307671.1:370813-371167 GCF_000935625.1 Nanorana parkeri | reverse complement strand
GAGCGGTAGCACACAATCGCAGTTTATTCACATGCAGATGGGGCAGCGGGACTGGTTTTAATTTTTTATTTACTTTGTAAAAAAATTTCATTTGTTTATTTTTACATTTTTATTTAGTTACATTTTTAACTATTTACTTTTTTTAAACTATTCTTTTTTTTAAACTATTTAAAAAAAAACTTAACTGTAGTGCTATCACACAGTGATAGCTTTTGGAGGTGACAGGTTCTCTTTATTGACCCTGTCACCTCCAACACAGGAGTTCTAGCACAGGTCTGTGCTAGAACTCCTGTGACAGAAACGAGCAGCGGCCGCCAGAGACAGAGGGAGGTGACAGAGCCTGTCACTGCTCCA
>NW_017307671.1:354717-369171 GCF_000935625.1 Nanorana parkeri | reverse complement strand
AGCTCTCGCTGATCCACGCTCGCAGAGCCGCTCTCGCTGGTCCATGCTCACAGCTCGTTTAAAAAAGTCAAACCAGCCCTGCTACTTGTCCGTAGAAGGCTAAAACAGTGAAAAAACTACTAGCCTGGCGCCCGGAACTACATGACCCGGGCGTCGGGCGATAGGAATTCCACACCCCTGTGTATGTGTGTATGTGTGTATGTGTGTATGTGTGTATGTGTGTATGTATGTATGTATGTATGTATGTATGTATGTATGCGGGCATATGTAAGATGGGGGCCTCATGTTTAAGTTTCGCCTTAGGCCTCACAAAGTCTAGAGCCGCCTCTGGGAGTGAGGACCCAGCAAGCAGAACACACACAGGAACAACTGAAGACAGAAGAGGTAAGGGTAAATAAATCATTAAAATAATTATTTGTAGCCTAATGTTGTATAAAGTACTGTTGAAGCAATGCAGAATGGCACCCTCTATAGAGGACTACAAATCTCAGCAGAATCACTACAAATCTCTTATGCAGAAATGCTATGGTTATATAAAGTATTGCTGGGATGTGTAGTTCTCTATAGCCTTTGCCATTCTGCATTGCTGTAAATATTAGGGATGCAGCGATATATCGGACGCCAAAACATATTGGCCGAAAATGGCACTTTTGGCTAAATGCCGAAAGTGCCATTTTTCTGCCGATACAGCAACGCATCCCTGCTTTCTTTCCTTCCCGCTTGGTGCTGCTCTGTGTCCCAGCAGGGTGGAGAGCAAGTGTGAAAGCCGGCCAGGCGTTGCGGGAGGAGAGCGCTGCGTTTGTGGTTTCTTTTTGGGGGGGTGGGGGGCAAAAAAAAAAAAAATCTTGCATTAGGGCCCTTTGTTCCTTAGGTCCGCCACTGCCTCCATAGGAGCCCCAGGCTCATGGAGGAGCAAGGCGAGCCTAAAGAGCCTGCCAAAACCAACAGCACAAACAGCCACCTATTCACAAGTGGAGTGTTTGTTTTAATACTTACACTGGCTGCAAGACAGCTAAAGGGTTCACCCTAACCATATTTGTCCAAGTCTTTCATTCCCATCATCATCAGTTTACAGCTACCTCTTGGAGATCAGAGCAATCTTCAGGGTGTAATGCAAAAAACTATTCTAAATCAACCCCCAGCCTGGAAGACGGGAACTTACCTTTTACTGTTTAAATATAATTATAAGTGCTTGAGGATTATTGTGCCCAAAAAAGTCATGGACATTAATCTAATGAAAGCTGGCCACAACAAAGTTTTTTAACTCTAATTTGTCAGTATGTTTGATATTATGCCTTACTGCAAGCTGTTTTTAAGCAAATTGTCTTTTTGTGAATCTGCAGCACAGTTTCCTACCTCAAGATCCTGCCAATAACAGTATCTTCCACTTGCAGGCCGACAACAGTAAGCCACTGACCCTCAATTAGAATCAGCATTGTCAGCCTACCACGTTTACTCTTTCAGTTAGTTGTAGGGCTGCCTATCAGATAGGCTGCCCAATGGCCAACTGAAAGAGTGCACAAGGCAGTTTGGCAATGCTGCTGCTAATTTAGAGGCAGTGGCCCATCGTTAGTCTGCAACTAGAATTTATATTACTGGTGGATCTCCAGGTAAGACATTTTGCAACAGATTCATAAAAAAAATTATTTGCTTAAGAGCACTAAAACAGTGAGGCATGATGTCAAACATACTGAAAAATAGATTTAGGATTTACATACAGGTTACTGGTACAGAGAAGCACCACCTACCAGTAGGTTGTATGCAAATCTGCCATGCTCCCACCACAAAACACAGCAAACCAAGCACATACCTTCTTCAGTAGCTATCCTACCACCCTGCTCGTCATTGAAAGGGACAGGAACACAAATGCTTACCGACTGCCAGAAGAGGCACTCCAGGTGTATAGCAAGCCCAGGTCCCTGTTTGTTTTTTGCCCATCCAGGATGAGCTGAAACCTACAGGCAGAGGACAGCCCAGAGACTGCCATCTCCTAATCCAACACTGTATCAGAATATATAACCAACACAGATTTAGAAGACTGCTGAAGGCTATAAATGTCTGAAAATCAGCATTCTATACGAATAAAAAAAGTCAAACTGACATTTTACAGTGCTGGCTTGTGAACGAATAACCTAAAAAATGGCTATGATTCTTTAGCCTCTTTAATGCAAAGAATAACAAAAAACACAAACAACTTTTGGCAATGCATATGCTCCCAGTAGCGAAACTGCCCATTTTTAATATGGTGCATTTAAATATTCAGATGTTTGCAGTAAATATATAATCAGGTGCCCTGTTCTTACATTCCATAAAGGTTTACACTACTTGCCTACACCATGTTTTAAAGCACAAGTCCAGCCAAATCCTTTTTTTAATTGGTTTGGATTGGTTTCGAAGGCTTAGAACTACTGTTCCCTCCCCCCGCCCCCAGGCATCCAACTCTAGTGGATACTAAGGCTACATTCATATGCGTTTAAAAATGAGATTATATATATATATCTCCACACTATTTTATAAATGGTTCCCCAACACAGGTTTAAGATAAAATGCAGCTCTGGCTGCAATACTCACCTCTCCGGCGCTGTCCTCTGCACTACCTCTTCTCTTCGTCAAAAGGTATTAGAAAAAAAAGTGTGTGTGTGAGAGAGAGTGTGCATGAGCCTGTGTGTGCGCATGAGCCTGTGTGTGTGTGCATGAGCCTGTGTGTGTGAATGTGTGTGTGTGTGTGAGGAGTGTGCATGGGCCTGTGTGTGCATGAGCCTGTGTGTGCGTGTATATAATATATATATATATATATCACACACACATTTTTTTCCAATGCATCTATTCACACCTTGCGTTTAGATGCTTTTATCCGCAGTCAGTTTAGCAAAAATAGTCAGGTGTGTCCAGGAATTGATTTGAACTTCTAAAACACATCAAAACACATGTTCATGCATGTAGACACAAGACATGTTTATTTGTGGAAATCTCATTGGCTACTTCAATGGAAAAACAGATGTGCATAAAACGCATATCATTTTAAGCATCTAGAAGCATAAACAAAGCATCTATTTTGACAGATTTTGCAGACAGATCTCTGAATAAAAACACAAGTGGCAAGTGTGAATGAAGCCTAAAGATGAATTTGACAGTGCCTCTTTAAACTGTCCCTTTAAGCCAACAATTTTTTTTTTTTTTTTTAAGCAGAAAAAAAAATAAATGGTTTTCATGAAAGCAATTCTACCGATTGTGCTTTTGATAAAATTATGAGCTTGTCGCCTTCATATGAATATACAAGACTTTCCCTGCGAAAGAAGTATTTTAATACTGTCCCATACTGCTCGTTTCACTGCCGTTATCCTTTGCATTCATAAAGATATCTTTTTCTAAAGACCATCTTCACCATCCTGTAGTGCGTCTGTTGGATGCCTGCTTCCTCTCTAATTATGTAGTGGCCAGTAGGAGGAATCACTGAATGCATCGGGTGACCAGGCATTCAACACTCTAAGCGTTGGAAGCAGAACACACTTCTGGCACCCGTATCTCAGGAATACAGAGGGGAATGGCGATGCAGGCAGTGCAAACTCAAAAGCTTACAGAAGCTGGTTTTGTTTCTCAATAGACAGCATCTCATTTTCCCCGTCTTGGAATTGGGTACCTCCCAGATATCAATCCCTCTATTTTTTTATGCACATTTATTATGCAAACTGAAACCCAGTATGAGGAATTCATTACCTACAAATTAGTATGCACTTTTACAAAAACTGCAACAAAAGGTTTTTTAATTAAACAAGGAGAAATTAAAATGATTTGACTTTCTTACTTGGTGACTGACTGAATAACCTTTGAAGATGTATCTTTAATATTAGTGAAAAACCGCTCTGTGCCACCTTTCAAGATGTCAAAAAAACCTCCTGAATTTTGGTCATCATCTCCAAGAGTAACACCTGTAGAAAAACACATTTCAAAAACAACAACAAAATGGAGTTAGACTTACTGGTAGCTCTATTTCCAGTAGTCTTCAAGGACAGCACATAAGGCCGAGGCTCCTTCTGCCAGGACAGAATATATGGGCAAAAGTTAAAAGGGTGTCCTTCCAACCCTCTCCTCAGTTAAAATAAAAGACACAAAGTATGGAAAACTAAAGAAAAAAAAAATGGGAGGAACCCTGCTGTCCAGGAAGACTAATGGAAATAGAGTTACTAGTAACTAACTCCAGTTTCTACCACTCATCTTCCAAGACAGCATCTAAGTGGTAAGCAAGAACTTACCAGACTAGGGTGGGACCACAGCTTGCAGGACCTTGCTCCCAAAGGACCAATACTGGCTACATAACAGGTCCAGTCGATAATGACGAATGAACTGGAACACATAGTGGCCTTACATATTAAGGATTGGCACCAGCTTTCTTCACCCAGAAAGCCGTCAAGGTCCTCGTGGAATGAGCATTAACCAACGAAGGGGTAGCATTTTGTAATTTGTTTAAATATTCACAGATGGCAAATCTGAATAAATGGGCCTAGAAGATTTGGAGGCATGTCTGCCATTATTTTTGCCTGAAACCAGAACAAACAAGCCATCTGACCTGTATTTCACCAATGCTGCAAGCATAAGTAATTACAATAAAAAAGGCAGTCTTCAGGGTAAGCATCCTTAGAGAAGTTTCCAACAGTGACTCAAAAGGGAGGTTTGATAATCCCACGCAAAACCAAGGATAAGCCCTTTTTTCAAAAATTAAAAGGCTTGCAACTTGGACCTTGGGTGCCAAGAGGAATTTATTTTCTTCCAAACATTCCCATAAATAGCTCTTGAGACTAGTTTACAATTGCTGAACAGGGTATTATTGATTTTAGCCTTCAGGGTCTGTTCAGAAACCAAGCTGCTGGTCTTCAGGTCCATAATTGAGGATGTAGGACTGGACCCAGGGAAATTATATTTGGTCTGTCTGGGAGGATCCAGGGGTGCACTGACCAGGGAGACAAGGCAGGCCTCTTTGGCCAAAATGGAGCAATCAGATATATGTGCCCTCATCTAAATTTCTGCAAAATTGTTGGAAGTCGGGAGGGATGGGGGGTGTTCGAGGGAGGGGCAGAGCAGAGACTGAACCGCCATTTAATCATAGCAATCACGTGAACTCACAAAAATATCAAAATTTTCGTCGCTTTTTCCTAAGAGGAAAAAGAAAAGAATCCACTTCTAGATACCCCCAAATATACAGGTGGATAGATGACAGGGAGACAAATACCTCTGGATTCAGGGACCATTATTTCTCCTGAACATGACTGGTTGTTGGTTCCTTTTGAGGCGT
This sequence comes from Nanorana parkeri, assembly GCF_000935625.1. Lineage (NCBI taxonomy): Eukaryota > Metazoa > Chordata > Amphibia > Anura > Dicroglossidae > Nanorana > Nanorana parkeri. The sequence continues at coordinate 363,881 of NW_017307671.1, read as the reverse complement.
ACTGCAAAGAAGGAGGCAAGACTCCTCTCCGTCCAAACCGGAATACCTTTGGTCATGGACTGCAGGGAAGGGCAGTGTCTTTCCCCTGTGGTGGCATTGTACAAAGTGATTTGCAGATTGTGCCCCCTGACCTCTTTCTGACAGCCGGGGAGGGCTCTCCCTACAGGTCTTTGCTCTAGCCAATTCGAAGAAGCTTTGGATTCCTTCAAAGTTCAATGACCTTGTGCCATCTTTCTCCCCATAAGGGCTACCCAAACCCAGGCATTTTCACCTGTGTTTAATATGAGGAAGGGAAAGCTAATTGACAGGCAATAGTGGGCTATCCACCACCACCATAAACTGCACTTGACACTGCTTGAAAGATACACTTGCGTTTCCAGCGTCTATGAAGACCAATTCCACAATTTAAAAGAATTGCCTCGAAGGGGTCTCTAATGTAAGCGTGTCCACTGGACTGCAGGGATACAGGAGGCTATTAAACCTACGGTAGATGATAGTTCTGACTGACACAGTACGGCTGGTTTGTAGCAGACTCAAATTTTATCCTGTGAGAGATCATTCTTTTGATCTTCAGAGTATATCCAGAAAATCTGACAGTCTGTGTGGGCATGACGTTTGATTTCTCTCCTTGTCTGACCTAGGGCTACAAAAAAACAAAACTTGATAACAGGTTTCTTCTTAATAGGAAAGGTGTTTTTCTTTTCTGTAGCATGCTCCAGCTCAGGACCCAGGTCAGGGTCACCTGTAACAGGCATGTAACATCAACATAACTTAAGAGTCCTTAGAAAGGGGAGCATATAGACATGGGCACTGTTTGCACACTTGAGTTACATCCTCTTCAAAGTGGATCATGTGCTTCATGTTATTAATAGAAAAATGACCTCTTCTCAGGATTGTCTCACTCCTTAACTATGGAGCTGGACAACACCTTGTGGAGCGGAAAGACCTTTACTTCTGGTAAATTCGATCATGCCTTAATTACATTTTTTTCCTCCTGAATATCTAAGGTCTCCGTTGCTGGTCTTTTTCATTAGAAGAACCTGGTTGGAAAGAAGTGCTGTTAATAACACCTACAACAAGAGCCACCCTCTGTGAAATGTCCCTAGAGCACCGACAACACAAAGGTTGGGGACTTGGGCACAAAAAGAGGTTAGGCCAGAGGTCTCATGTCTGCCAAGAAAGACCTAAAAGATAGTAAGGTGGATGCTAACTGCTTCTTTATGGATAAGAAAAGGTTGTTACAGACATTATTTGGACAAATGAAATGCAAAGACTGAGGAGACTGTTGGAAGGACCCGCTTTTAACATCTGACCTGGCGACATGTTTCCTGTCCCAGTGGGAGTCTCTATCTCATATGCTGTTCTGGAAGACAATTGAAGGAAAAGTATTGAAGTAGAATTACAGGCAAGATGAAGGAAAAAAAAAACAAAAACAAAAAAACCACTAGCATTAACAGAGCAGTTTTTTTTTCTCTTCTGCCATAAAAAAAAAAATATACCTGCTAGCAGACTTTTAAAATGTAACTTTAGTTCTACTAAGATCTGTATTAAATATCTCTGACAATTATTACTAGACTTATGTGAGTTTCAAAGCCTAGTTTGTGAACCGGTCCTATTATTCCCATTCAAACTAGAACAATTTGTAAATATTTATCTGTCCTTAATCACCTCTTTTGAGGAATTCTAACCACTATAGATATTCTGTAAAGAAGTGAAAATCAAAAATCTACCCGGTATTTTATCTTACTAGGTTTAGCATGGAAGGTCTGCTTAAAAAGACAGCTGATCAGACTAAGGCTGATCTTCTAAAGCAGGGGTAGCCAAACTTCGGCCCTCCAGCTGTGGTGGAACAACAAATCCCATGAGGCATTGCAAGATTCTCAGTCACAGACATGACTCCCGCAGAGAGATGCATCATGGGATTGTAGTTTCACCACAACGGGAGGACCGAAGTTTGGCTACCCGTTCTAAAAAGGCACCATAGAAAACAGACAAATCCAAACAATGGACTGCAATTCTTCATGTGCCATATATGATCCCACAGCAGGTTTCGGAGTGGCTTGTAAGCATTTATTAGCTACGGTACCAGAGGATTATACTGTAAACTCATTTTTCAAGCAAAGTAAGAAAATAATTCATAAGAAGTACATACCCGATTGTCCAACAGGTTTAGAACCCTGTGACAGCACTTTTTCATTCACAGTATTGCCATATCCCCCATTTTGCTCCAAAAGCTGTGGTGAAAGAAAAAAAACAAAAACGAAAATAAAAAAAACAAAAACACACAACACAAAAAATGCCTATCCCGATACTGGAACTTCCGGTATCAGAAAGTCGGAGCGGCGAGTCATTACACGCCGCCTGGCTTCCTGATTGACCAGGTGATGGAGGGAGCATGGAGCCAGCTTCCCGGCCAATCCTGAAGACAAGCGGCGTGTAATGACTCGCCCCCCGGCTTCCCGATTGGCCAATAAGCCAGCTCCATGCTTTCTTGTCACCTGGGGACAAGGGAGCATGGAGACGGCTTGCCGGCTAATCGGGAAGCTAGCCGGCGAGTCATTACATGCCACCCAGCTTCCTTGCTAATCATAAAGCCAGGCAGCGAGTCATTACATGCCGCCCGGATTCCTTAATTGGACTTCCGGTATCGCGCATGTTTTTCCAGTTCAACCCCTCTGCTGTATCCTTAGGTTTGAACACTCTGAATATAGGCAGAAAAAAGGCCCCAATTCCAAAAAAGTTAGGACACTATAAAATTTACATAAAAGCAGAATGCAATCATTTGAAAATCTCATAAACTCATATTTTATTCATAATACAAAACATAAATCAAATGGTTTTAAAAAAGGGAGAAAATGTACCATTTTAAGAAAAAAATAAGGTAATTATGAAATTAATGGCAGCAACACGTCTCAAAATTTTTTACCACAGTGTAGCATCTCCTCCTTTTTTTAACAACACTCTGTAAACATCAGGGAACCGTGGAAACCAGTTTCTGGAGGTTTGGGAGAGCAATTTTGTCCCATTCTTGCCTGATATAGAATTCCAACTGCTCAACCGTCTTGGATGTTTGTCGTATTTTGTGTTTCAAGATGTGCCAAATATTTTCAATTAGTCTGGAGGTAGGTCAGTTAAGCACCTGGACTCCTACTAAAAAGCTGTTGTCATAGATGCAGTTTAGCATTGTCCTGCTGAAATATGCAAAGCCTTCCCATCTGGATTGGAGCACATGCGGCTCTAAAACCTGGATATACAGTATATTTCAGCATTGAAGGTGCCTTTCCAGAAGTGTAAGCTGGCCATTCCAAGTGCACTAATGCACCACCATACCATCTGAGATGCTGGCTTTTGAACAGAGTGCTGATAAGATAGGTCTCTCTCCTATTTGGTCTGGAGGACGCAGCACCCATGGTGGTCACAAAGAATGTCAAATTTTAATTAGTATGACTACAGAACAGTTTCCCACTGCAGCAGACCATTTTAAATGAGTTTTGGCCCAGAGAAGACGGCAGCATTTCTGGATCATGTTTAGCTATGGCTACTTCTTTGCATGATGAGCTTTAACTTGCATTTTTTGGATGGCACAGACAGTGATTTTTGGAAATATTCCTGAGCCTATGCAGTGATGTCCATCACAGAATCATGCAGCCAATATTGCGTTTCAGCCTTGTCCCTTGCACACAGAGATTTCTCTGTTTTTGACATTTTATATTCAGGAACATGATTCTGAAATTGTTCAATAATTTTTAGACGCAGCTTTTCACAGATTAGTGAACTTTCCATCTTTACTTCCGAGACTATGCAAGATGCTCTTTTTATACCCAATCATGTGACTGACTGTTGCCAAATAACCTAATTAGTTGCAAAATGTTCTCCTAGCTCTTCCTTGTTAGTACCACATACTTTGCCAGCTTTTTTGACACATGTTGCTGCCATCAATTTCAAAATTACCTTTTTTCTTCATAACAATGGTACATTTTCTCAGGTTAAACATTTGATATATTTTCAATTGTGAATAAAATATGGGCTTATGAGATTTGCAACTCATCACAATCTGATTTTATGTAGATTTTACACAGCCTCTCAACTTTTTGGGAATTGGGGTTGTATGTTGATTGACGATAAAAAAAAGATATAGAATGAAAAAAGAATATAGGCTTTTTCTCAGCAAAGCTTAGGAAAAAGGTGTCCAACTGCCCAGGACACTAGCATAAAAAAAACAACTAGGGCATGATGGTTAGAGGCGGGATTATAAGCCTTATTTGTCTGTGTGCAAACCTGCTGTAGGTGACGGCATATGCACAAATATCTTAGAAATATTACATTCCCGTGTCCCTCGATGGACAATAAAGAAACTGTGTTTATTGTATACAAAAGGGACTTAAAGGAATGGTAAATTACCTCAGTGATGGGTGATTTAGGGTTGATGTTTCGTGCTGTAGCGATTTCCTGAAGTTGACCAACCACTTCAGTTATAGACAACCTTTCCTCCGGATTCATCTTCAACATGGAGTCTAAGAAAAGAAAATAACCACAAGCAATGCTTACTGGAAGAAAAGCTGGCTTACAAAGATTTAAACAATCAAGTGCTTTTTTTTTTTGGTTTACATTTTATATTTCCAAGTTGAGTCAGAGTATCCAAGGTTAAAGCATAAGGTAACATCATCAGTAACCTACCACCATTAGAAATAATAATAATTTAAAAAAAAATAATCTTGAATATATTTGATCAAATAAATGGACATTTGGGAGAAATCGAGGACTAAAAAGTGTATTTTCGTTTTGCAGTAAAATTTGACAAAACCACACTATATGTACACTATGTTATGTTATGTGTTCCTATTCACACAGCATATCTAAAAATAATTCTTACCTTTTAGAGGTCTCTGCACAATAGCCTAATCCACAAACTGCAAGCCTCTCTCTACAATTTCAAAGTGACAGGAAACTCTGGCTGTCCCCGTAGAAAGACTAGGGACACACTGAGCATCCTCTCATTACATCCAATGCTTCTAGATCTTCAACCTTTTGTTAGGAAAGACCGTGTAGTTTACAACCGATAATGAGATTTTCAAGAACAGTATAGGCAGGCAATAATTGCAAACATTAATGGAGAACTATGGAGAAAGTGAAATACACTCATCCCAATAGTTCGAGCCGCACTGCAGCTGTCACACATCAGCTCCATTGATCGAGAACTGAGCGATCACATACCGCTGATCACTCTTTTTCCTGCAGGGATACCCTCCTCTGCTCTCCATTCCTGCAGTGCTTACTGGAGGGACAGGGGAGGGGGCGGGCTCAAGTCTATAGAGGAAGTCAGTGGTCAAAAATTGCCAGGATCTTTCCTGGCTGCAGCACAGCACTATATAGTCTGCTACATGCTGGGTTTTGGGTCACAGGACCCACTTTAGGGTCACAAGAGGTCAATGTCCTCCTTTGACCCTAAAGAGAACTGTGGCCAAAAAAGGTTTGGCCATAGTTCTCTTTTTAACATCTCCAGTCCCCCTGCATTTGAAAGGAAAATTCAGTTTAGAGAAACAAAAAACTTTTGTTTAAAAGAGCACATAAAATGGTAAGCAACAATTTTTTTAAAGTTGTGTGAATAAGAATCTGAAAAATATTTAAAAAAAAAAGTTTTATACCAATTTGGCTGCAAAAGTGGAAATAAATCTTAAAGTGCATTTGTCCAGTAAACTCTTCTCCATAAGTTATATGTAAAATGTGTTACCACAAACAAACTATTGTATTTTATGAAAATATGCTCTCATGGTTGTTCTGCAAAACTAAAGCGTCGCCTATGGCAATCTGGGGTACTCAAGTTTTTGCAGTTTCACTGGTCCAAGCAATTTTGGAGCTTGAAATGTTTGTTTTGCATTTACTTGGCACAGCACCATCTTTTATTTGTAACCAAAAAAAACTGGGTATTTGGGCTGAATTAACACTTGCACTACTGTCATTATTTTGTTCTCCAGGGTCTCCACTGTCAGAAAAAAAAATATTTTTAGGAGGTTTTAGGTAATCATCAGCCCTACAATGTGGATTTAACATGCATGCAAAATAATGCAAAAACGGCTCTGGTTTGAAAGGGTTCAATGCCAGTTATCATATAGGCTGCTATAGTTAACATGGATGTATTTCCTTTCCTACATTTTTATTGAAGACCCCCTGTTTCCTTATTTGGGCTTACTAAATAAGAAGGAAAGAGTGCAGTGACTATTTTCAAAGTTTAGTAACCCAGCAACCAATTACTTTAATTAAATGAGGAATTAGAAAACGTAAAAATTTATAAAAAACTTAAAACATTTCCTTTCACTTAAAGACCCTGTCATTAACCTAAAATAACTGCAGGTAACAGCACAACAAATCACATATGTTAAATGCTTACTTCAAGCCAAATAAATAATATTTTATGGAAGGGGGAAAAAAAAGAAATGCTTTAAGTGTGCGTAAACATGATCGAAAATATGACTTAAGTGACAGCTCAGAGTCTGCTGGGGATTGCATCCAAGATGGTGACACCCAGCAGTCTCAAGGCTTTTGAATATCTTAGTCAAGCCAACATTATCCTCTTTTCTCAATTTTTCTCAAGGGAAAATGCCCGTTAGCACAAGCCTTAAGGTCTGTTAAATAGTTCACTCACTTATAAGTCCATGAAACACTGTGTATCTAGTGTCATTCAATGGTATTGAGTATTTCCCATTAACGATACGCAGCTTTGATCCATCTTCAAAGGGATGTTGTTTAAAGCACAACAGATATAAAATACAACCAAGTGCCTAAAAAGAAAAAACAGAACAAAACATTTTAATTTAGATTTTACTTGCTTGCAAAACCCACCCAGGACATTAGGGAAATAAGAAAGAAACATGGCTGCAGTACACATCCTGTAACTTCAGAGACCGTTTCTCACTTATACCTTAGAAGGAAACTTACTAACCACTTCAGGTGATCCAAGTACATGTAAAAGCATTACTGCCTATGAATTGCACATTTATACTTTTCTCTGCAGCGTCTGAAAAAAATAAACACTAGTACTATAGGTCACTTTTGCTGAAGACAAGCCTATTTTCAGAACAGGCTCCATGTTTAAATCTTGCTTTGTTGTGGACAACATAGTTCATAACTAAAACAGTTATAAAAATGAGAAAGAACATATATGGAGCTTCCAGCTGGTGTTACCATCACAGCAGGTTCTCAGGAGGGAAATTTTGAGAGAGCTAAACACTATGCATGACCAAGAATTTGTTTATTGTTCTTTAGTCCGCGAAGATCCCAACTCTTTCTTCCAAGAGAGGATGAATTAAGGTTTTGGCACCTTTCACATGGTCCGATTGGGTCCACCTGTCAGTTTTTCAGGTAGGCCTGACAGGATGCCCAATGCTAGTCTATGTGCAGCCAGATCTAAACGGATGGGAGTCTGTCTTTCCGGACCTGGCTGGAGTTGGGGGTATGCGGCTGTAAACAAATGGAACAGTATTTTGTTTCGATGGACCCGATAGTGCTGGATCGGGGGGTAATATCTGATAGCCACCACATCTAAGGACTGGTAAAACAGACACATGTCCATTTAAATCCAATTCCCCATAGACTGACATGGGGTCCTGTCATTTGTTTTTTTTTGCGATGGAGAGAATTTTTTTTTTTTTTAAAACACACCTGGACGGACATGGATGTCACAGTCATGACATTCCATCCATAAAGCTCTGATCAGGAAGAGATCCATGCACGGATCCCCTCCTGATGAGCCCCTGTGAAAGGGGCCTCACAGCTAGATTTTCAGGGAGTGCATAGAGATAAATATATATTATTAAATAAATAATGATGATAATCTTTAGTCAAGGATGATCCCAACTCTCTTTTCCAAGAGGGGGACACATGAACAGATTTTTGGGAGCGCATGAATCCTAGTTAGGAAATGGTTTTCCCAAAGTGTGGCCAAACCCAGACACAAAAGGGTAATATTTTGCAGTTTATACATTCTTTGCGGTGGTGGTTGCATTTGTTTTCATTTCTAGGTTTTTCTTTCATTTATTTTCACCTGGTGACTCGGCCAGAAGGTCTGTTATTTTCCAAATTCCTTTATTAGGCCAAGCTGTCCAGCAAAACTGGCAGTTAGAGGGTTGAGTCAAACCATTTCAAACCGACAGGGGTGCTTAGAATGGTTAGTAATTTTTATTCTTTTATGTAAAACTCTTATCCCAAAATAAAAATAAAAATAAAAAAAAAACACACACTTCTGCTGTAACAGTCTGCTAGTGCATCTAACACTACCCTCTCCACAGATTGATATTGCTGCACTCTTTAGGTGGCTCTGTTGCTCCTGCAGAGAGTAAAGTATCTGTATGGTAGGAGATGGCAGAACAATCTAGTGACAATAAATTAAAAAAAGCATGAAAAAAAAAAAAAAAAGAAATGAAAGCAGCAACCACATCTAAGGGCTGGTAAACTGAAAATATATTTTTTAAAAATGTAGCTTTTGGGATTATGCACACTTTAAAATATGGATTTTGTTTCAATGTTGTGCTGCCCTTTCCCACTTTAGAAGTTATTAGCTCAGCCCCATCCCTCTATTCATGTATCACCGAGATAATAGCAAAATAAGAGGGCAATGCCATAATATTTACCCAGATGTCTTGCTTTTCTCCAATTGGAAAGTTTGAATATAGATCTATAATTTCTGGAGTTCTATACATTGGAGTGGTATTTCGAGTCACCTGAAGGGGGAAAAAAAAGAAACAAAAAAAACACACACAAAATGTTGTATTATTCCCACAAGTATATATAGGTTAACTTAATTGTACTTTAGTTTATTTCAGCTGCAGTGTGGCAAAACTCATAAGGCTTCACTTACAGATGTAGTCATAATTAAGTAAATTCTATGGTTTCTCTGTTTTTAGGGCAGGGGTCTCAAACCTCCAGCTGTGGTGAAACTACAAATCCCATGATGCATCTCTTCGGGAGTCATATCTGTGGCTGTGAGAATCTTGCAATGCCTCATGGGATTTGTAGTTCCACCACAGCTGGAGGGCCAGAGGTTTAAGACCCCTGTTTAGGGTATGTGGTCTTTTTAAAAAAAATTGTCGCAATCCACCATGCTACCCGATTGACAGCTGGCTCTACCACTCTAGAGCCAGAGCCAGCTGTGCCCGCCCCCCCCCCCC
>NW_017307671.1:353592-354698 GCF_000935625.1 Nanorana parkeri | reverse complement strand
GTGGGGAGAATCCCAGTGGGGAGCTGCAACTGACAAGTCAGCGCTCTCTGCAGGGAGAGGATCGTGAACTGAGCGGTCAGTGGTTTGTGATCGCTCAGTTCTCAAATTGATGGAGCTGACGTGTGACAGCTGCAGTGTCACATGTCGGCTCTAGCTATTGGGATGAGTGTATTTCACTCATCCCATAGTTCTCCTTTAAGAAGACAGCCAGGAGTTTGTCTACAGGGCCACAAGCACTACGATTTGCGAACGAAATTGAAGTTCCATAGCGCCTCCCCCCCCCGCTCCCCCCAGACTTACCATTCTGTAAAGATAATACACCTTTACCGGTGGAGAGGAAGGACCATTCGCTGAGGTGGCCAGATGTGAGTGGCTAATTCCATTTTCCTAAAATACTTGGGGATAGTGAACTTACCCTTTAATGCACATTGTGCATGTTAGAGAGCGCTGCTCCACAACATTCTACATGCTAACACTGCTACCACAATATGTCCCACATTGGAATGGAGGCAGCACTAAGCAAGCGCATGTACATACATACACACTGAGTGGCCAGATTATTATGACCACCTCACGTTTGTAGGCAAATTAGCTAGAATTTCGCGCTGAAGTTGCTAGAGGGCCAGACCATCATAAATAGGGAAGCAGGTTGTTTACCATGACAGTAGAAGTGATTTTTTTCTGAAGATATGGGTAATCGGATGATTGTTGGAGCCATTGAGCGAGTATCAGCAAAACAGCAGAATTCGTTAAATGTTCAAGAGCAACTGTTGTTAAAGTGTTTAAAGACTGGACTGTCAGCCGAAAATCTTGGTCTGAACGTGCGAATTGTGGCTGTCAGCGACTAGTCAATGTTAGGGCAGAACGGAGAGTGGCAAGACTGGATCAAGACAACAGAAGGGCAACAGTGCATCAAATTACTGCAGATCTTAATCAGGGATCCTCTTAAATGATGTCTGAACGCACTGTTCGCCGTACACTGCATCGTATGGGATATGGAAGCTGAAGGCCTGTTCCAACACCTTTGCTGTCTGCAGTTAACAAGATAAAAACGTCTCCAATTCGCACAGGAACACAAGGATAGGGCAGTCGAGCATCGGAAAAAA
>NW_017307671.1:327063-349379 GCF_000935625.1 Nanorana parkeri | reverse complement strand
AAAAAAGTCATGTGGTCCGATGAATCACGTTTCCAGTTGCATCATGCAGATGGCAGAGTGAGAATTTGGCGGGAACAGCATGAAAGCATGCACCCCACATGCATGAGTACAACCCTTCAAGCTGGTGGGGGAAGTGTTATGGTTTGGGGCATGTTTTCCTGGCATGATTTGGGCCCTTTAATTCGTGTGGAACAACGTCTGAATAGCACAACATACCAAAGTATTGTTGCTGATCAAGTTCATCCTATCATGTTGATGGCGTATTCCAATGGAGATGGCTTCTTCCAACAAGACAATGCACCATGCCACGGTGCTCGTATTGTGCAGGAGTGGTTTCAAGAACATGAGGGAGACTTTACCTTGCTTAGGTGGCCCCCACAATCACCAGATCTCAATCCAATTGAGCATTTGTGGGACGAAGTTGAAAGAGCCATCAGGCAGCTGGTTCCACTACCATCAAATCTCACAGAACTGGACAGTGCTATTCATCAGGCAGGGTGTCAGATTCCTCGCATCACCTTTCAACATCTTGTGGAGTCAATGCCAAGAACAATGGGCGCAGTATTGAAGGCAAAAAGGTGGCCCAACGAAGTACTGATGGGGTGGTCTTAATAATCTGGCGTGTGTATGTATGTATGTATGTATGTATGTATGTGTGTGTGTATGTATGTGTGTGTGTGTATGTATGTGTGTGTGTATGTATGTGTGTGTGTATGTATGTGTGTGTGTATGTATGTGTGTATGTATATACACATACTGCAAATGGTTTTAATTATTTTTTTATTTTACTTTTTTTAATTTGTAATTTAATTTAATAATTTTTTTTGCTAAAAGCATTCGGAGGTGACAGACTCTCTTAATGAGCCTAACCACCAATACAGAAGGTCCAGCACATGTGTGCTCTATCTTCTGTAAAGCTCCACTTGCGGCAGCTGACACAGGAGTGCTGCGAGTACAGCGGATCACAGAGCAGAGAATGTTCCCAGCTCTGCCCCCCGCTCTCCATCCTGAGAGCATTTGCCATGGTTCAGGGTTACCCAGAAGAGCAGGGGACCCCGAAAACCACGACACAGAGGGAGGTGGCCGGCGGGGGGACAGACCATAGCGTGGGTGGGTGGGGAACAGACAAGCAGACTGATTTCAGCGGCTGCATTGCCGCTAAAATCACTTGTACAAAACTGCTCCCCCGCTCTACATTTAGCCCTGCTTGCCCGAAGCAGGGCTCAATGTAGAAAAACTACCTGCCGCCACCCGGAACTGCATGTCTCAAGAGCCGGGCTATAGAAATTCCACACCTCTGGTCTCAGGATAAAAAAATCGGGGTTACTGAAAGATTATGGCTGTTCTATTTTCTGTAGATAAATCAGAAACTGCACCCACTTACTTCATCTTCAACAATTGCTCTCCTCTGTGCAGTCCAACTGTAATCCGGGTAATGTGCAATGGTAGTCGCACTACCAAAGTCACACAATTTAATTGTTCCTTGGTTACTCACTAGTAAATTTTCTACCTGCATGAAAAAATTTTTTACAAAATAAAAACCCATCAGAAAACTTATGATGCACATTTTATGTCAATTAAAGCAAGCTTTGCTGCCTTGGCAAAAAGCTGAATAATACACCTACCCCTGGATACTAGACCGTTTCTATCAAACAACCTGAAAACATCTGACTAAATCGATACCTAATTTTGTCAACATAAAACTCCAAGAATCACCAGGTGGCAGAGCAGACAAGACGTGTTCACAATATAAAACAATCCCTACAGTGCTCATAATTTCCATACCAAGCCCTTCCAGGCTCCTTGTTATACAGTTTTGTGGACATTTAGGAGTCAAAATCTAAGGATAGAAAGAGGGAGTAGCAGTTTATTAAAACATAACTAAACCTAAGAACAAAAATGTAATTTATCACATGAACAGAAGGTAGAATTGTTTTAAAGGGAATCTGTTATAAGAGATCAATGGAGGCCATCATTGTTGACCTCTACCTTAGAAAAAGGTTATTTTCCTTGCTGTCCTTCTGATGCTTACACCTAAATGATGATTGGATTAGTTAACCCAGAACAGGTACAAAAATAGGCAATTCTGGCACTTTTGACACTCATTTATACCATATGTGTTCAGGGTCTTAAAAGTACTGATGCCAGACAATTAGGCATCTAACATTTTCAAAAACAGACCTGGAATGGCAGCCCTTATACTTGTGTCAGTACAGAGTTACTTAAAAGGAGAACTATGAGATGAGTGATTTCCACTCACCTCATAGTTCTAGCCGACCTGTGACAATGAGACTGTCACAGGTCGGCTCAGTAGATCTGGAGGTGAGCGAACACATTCCAGGTTCGCTCACCTTCCGATCCGGTCACGGCTATCTGCCGTGACAGGGGGAGGGGCTGGATTCGCCTCTCCCCGCTCCGATCTGCCAGCGCTGACTGGCGGAACGGACGGGGGAGGGGGCGGGTACAGCTGGCTCTGCCTCTAGATAGGCAGAGCCAGCTGTCACTCACGCAGCTGGGCGGATCCCGTCATCTACGTCGGGATCCGCTCTGGCTGCCGCGTCTCAGTATTCCGCGAGCTGTAGCTAGCGGTATACTGAGCTTAGGGTAACGGGAGGACGCTAGTTTGTGTCATCCCGTGACCCTAAGGAGAACTATGGGGGAAAACACTGACCCCATAGTTCTCCTTTAAAGGCCAGTGTGGGTGACACGTAGGGATGTTCAGATACCAGTGCCAATACGTGGCATTTTCACAGGAACTACTAGGGTTGCAGCTGGGACCTGGCTCTGGCGCTCCACTACTGTCCTGAAATCATTAAATCAGTATTGTTTTAGAAAAACGGTTACATGACACATTTTTGTTTAGCATCAGTACTTGTGTCTGTAAGTACTTGGACAAGTATCAGTACTTGCAAAAAAATAATAATTGTATATTTATTTATATATTAAAACAAAATAAATAGCTCTGCTGCCTTGATCAAATACGAAGCAGACTGTGATGACTTACTTCCTGGACAGAAAATAGGTGCCGTGTGACTGTCATAAGAGAACCTAGAGAAACTAGTCAGCCAATACATGGAATTAAAAGGACAACAGAAAAAAATAAAGGGGAAGGGCAAATTAGTTAAAAAGGTGCACATCGGGAGTATCCAAACTTTGGCCCTTCAGCTGTGGTGAAACCACAAATTCCTACATGCATCTGCTTCTGGAAGTCATGCCTGTGGATATCAGAGTCTTACAATGCCTTATAGGATTTGTAGTTTCATCACATTTGAAGGGCCCCTTTGGCTACCCCTGGTATACATACATCTAAATATCTATTAAACTTATTTGTCTAAAGTTCTGCTTTAAATGACTGTGGTGGGGCATCAAAGGGTATAACTGTCTGAAGAAACCTAAGACATTGCTGTTATCTACTAACACTTTTACTGCATAACTGAAGCAGTGAAGCAACTGTTCAGCACTACCGCCCAACATGCAGATTCTGAAAATATTTCGCAAAACAGCCAAAGCAGCATCCACCCGAACTCTGTCATGGGCAAATGGAAGGCTGTTCTGGCAGGCAAACTTCCAAAACTTCTAGGAAGAAAAAAAGCAAAGCAACCTCCCAGTCCCAGTTGCATCCCATCTTCAGGGTTCATGCCTGCCTCATGTTCCACATTAGCCCCCAAAAGTTGCGGATTTAAAAATACATATTTATTTATTTTTGCAATGAAGATCAAAGTCATTGTAAAAAAACTTTGCCTAACAGAAGTACATACAGGGACTAAGTCAATTTAACATTTTACCTTGAGATCCCGATGAATTAGTGGTGGTTTCTGCTTGTGCATATGCTGAACTGCCCGACAGGTCTGATAAAAAATCTTCAGGATGGTATCACAGGACAGTGGTCCCTTACTTTCAGCTCTGTTCAAGAATTCCACAAGTTGACCTGAAGTAAAATGAAAGTAACAAAAATAATAAAAACAACAGAGGGGAACAAAGTGAACCTATTCTTTACCATGCATGGCAAACTTAAAGTGGAAGTAAATGCTCGTTTTTTTTGTTTTTCTTTTTTACATATGTCTACTGCTAGCAAGCAGTAAAGCGTGACCCAACAAAAAAAAAAAAAAAAAAAAATAAAAAAGAAGAAGAAAAAAAAAGGAGAAGTGCAGTGTGGCCAAACAATACATTTACCCGTGTCTGTGCCGCTCGCTCCCGGCTCCAGAACACAGCTTCCCCAAATGCCTTTGCAGGAGATGATATAAGTGGGCGCATGTGCACTTGATATTACCGGAGGGGAGGAGAAGACAATGGCAGTGAATGTAAGCATGCCGGACACACTCTGTGGGACACAGGAAGAAATAGGAGGCACCGCAGGATCAAAGAGCGGCACCAGTGCTGAAGGGACAGTTCGAAACGACTGGAAGGAAGAAGTTCACATCGAGAGGCATCACATAAAGGGAAGTCCTAACAGAAGCATTAGGGGGGTCAGAGAAAAAGAGCCCCACAAACAGAGCCTTTAGTGTCACTTAAACTGCTTCCTTCCACATTATTCCTGGGCATGAGAACAGGCGACTCACTCCCCTTCCTCCTACATACGGATAGATACTTGGTAAGTGGCTGCTCAGGCACCCAGTGTTGTGATATGGGGGTGGGGAGAGGGTGTTCAGTCCTGTGGAACCCCAAGTATCGTGTCAAAATCCAAAAACAAAAATGTTATATATCCAAGCTTACAGTGCCTAGATGTGGTAGCATTAGTTTTCCTTGTTTAGGCCTCCCTCTATGTTTACCCGATGACACAGTATAACACTTCCTGTACTGTGATAATACTTAATGTACTATATCTTTGGAAGAACAGTGTTTTCACCCTAGGCTGCTCGCTCCTTATTTGAAATACAGAACAACCCTCTCTCTTCATCTACATGACATACATGTAAATACTTCCATTTCAATTGTACAACTGAAATTGTAAAAAAACTAGTCACCAGTATTGCATGTAGTGCCCATGCAGCTGATCTTTTCCTGATTATCAACTAACCCTGCCTTGTTCTGCACCGTGTCTCTGTGTAAGAAGCAGATAAAGTAGAGGCAGAGCTTTGCTTCCTCGTGTCAGAGCATCCAGCAAGGAGAACAGGGAGCAGCACAATGGTGCATTCACCAAATCTCACAAGACTAACAGGGGCAGCAATGGCTTACATCTCACACTGCAGATATACAGTTATGCACAAAAAGTACCAAGGCACCTTCACATAATAGGAATTGTACTGCTATTTTTTCAGGATGAGTTCCTGACAAAAAGGAACATTTTTAAGGGTGCTTCTTAGATTACTTGTGCCTATCTAGATTGTCATGCAACACAACAACCTTCACTTTGAGTTCAGGTCCACTGTGTGTGTGTTCATAAGTTAGCACTTCAGAAGGTAAAACGGCAACAGATCTGAGGATGGGTAGATGTCTTATTGGCAGTTGTTCTCACCAAAAAAGTCACCTTATCTAGACTTCTTTGCAGACTCTAAGGCTACATTTACACGCAGCTATAATGTGCATGCTGGGGATAATGTGGCAAGAGCCTGCGGATTCTTACAGCAGGAATCCTAGGTGTGTCTGCACAGATACAGCCACTGTACCCATTCAAGTGAATGGCAGGCTGATAGGGGACACATCTGTCAGTGGCTGTCCGCATGTAATTGTACATGAAATGATTACCTGTGGTTTGGGATAGCGGATTGTCCCTGGACACAATCTGTCTGCATCTGGGGACAACCATCTATCCCAAACCGCAGGTAATCGATACAGATAAACCTGGGATTCCTACCACAAGAATGTGTAGGTTCTTGCAGTAGGAATCCCCAGCCGCTCATTATAGGCCTCCGCACACTATAGGCCTATGTGAACAGAGCATAAGATATGACTTAAAGAATTATAAACATTTGTTCAATGCCATTTCAGGAAATGCAACAATAGAAACACCTTTTTACTCACCTTTACATAGTTCTGTTAAAAGCAAGAATTCGCCTTGGCCAGTATCCGAATCTTCTTTCCCTATTGAAGCTGCTGAACTAAACTGGACTATGTTAGGATGACCAGATAATTTTTTCTGTTAGCAATATGTTAAGGAACATTAGCAATAATACAGAAACAAAAATGTGCAAACAAGAGATCTATATTTTAGAAACGATTTGCCTCGGATACAAAATAAAAAAAAGGTAATAGGTGTATAAACATAAAACACAAAGTCTATTCAAAATCAAGTATGTGTTGTAGGTCTTAATTATTTATTTTTTTACATAATGCTCCTCAGTAGAAATCCCTATTCCTGGCAGGAAGCTTCAGCTAAAGATCACTGGGCTCTGTGTGAGAGCAACAGTCTCTCTACAACGGTCTTTAGCTGCAGTCGCCTGCCAAAAATAGAATTTTCCTAACTAGGCCTGGCGAAGCTTTATTTAAAGAGTTAACAGTAAAGTATCCCCCAATCAGTTCATATAGGGTTTTGAGGAGAGTACAATCAGGCCTTAAAATTCTGTTTAACAACTCACACATATCCACCACACTAAGGGGTTGATTTATAAAGTTCCTGCGTAGCATACGGTATAGTTTGCATGGCACCACCACTAGATGGTGCTGGAGAGCACAGTAATTTCCTATGCTCCTTGGCTCCATCTAGTAGCGGTAGTGCCATGCGAATGGCATTCACCTAGATATATACTAGGTGGAAGCTTTATAAATCAGCCCCCAAGTATCCAGTTAATGGCACAAAAGAAGACTATTTCAGTTCTATTTACTGTTTCCCTTTAGAATTTCCAACCTATTCATTGGGCTTAGAATTTGCAAAGCCATACTGGGAACTTTCCTCTCTTAAGCTGCTCAAACTTCTAGCTGTGTGTGGCCCTGTCTGCACTACTCTGTTCAACAAAAGTACATTTTCCAATTGTTGGTCGAATAGTGACTGCAGCCAATCAGCTGTAGTCACTGCACAGGTATTGCAAACAGCCGCGGGCAACGGCTGCCAGAATTCAAAAGCCGGCAGGAGAGATTGCTCCAACCTGAACGTGAAAAAAATACCAAGCGTACGGTGTGTCCAGCATTACTCAGCCTACGTTCCTCTCCAGCAAGACCCCACCAAACATCTTCACTACCAGGCCTCAGTGCCAAAGACATTATGCAATGGTCTGCACAACAGAACCTTTCTGATATGAAATGTTTTTGTCTGAACTCTCATTTGCAGTTTAGTGCTAGCGCTAAAACGCAACTTCTAGTGTGCCACAGGAGTTACTTGTCTCCTCAATGTGCTTTAGTTCTGAACAGGTCTGCTGCAAATGATAAAACCACAAGTGGGTGATAGGCTTTACTGTGCAAAGTAAAGATAACTGAATTTCTGTTCTACCAGTATTTGTTACCTGCTGTGGATGTTTGGCTCCGTTCTTTTCGATTTCAATACTTTTAAAGAACAAGAAAGTGTAACAAATGGTATATCACAACATGAGAGCCCTATACAAAAGAGGGGTGACCAGGTAAGAAAGTGAAGTTCGTTCAGAAAGAGAATGAGTGAGGAAAAGCATAGAAAAAGAAATAGTGGGCAAGTGGACCAGCATGGTTGTTAGAAGACATGACAGAGGGGGGAGGGCCAGACATCCTGACCCTCAAGGGAGGGAGGGGATTCATCATAGCTATTGTAGATGGGCAAGAACCATGACAGAGATGGGGGAGGGGGTATATGATATCCACGGGTCCCAGGTGCTCAAAAACGTTTTGTGCTTATCATCTAGAATGCTTGTTAAAACGTTCATTAATCATATTATCTACACTTTGCTTGACCTTCCGAAAGGGGATGACCAGTTTCTGCCAATTCCTGACCATAGTTAATGGGGCAGCATGAAGAATTAGATGAGCCAAGGACTGTTGGGGTTTGGTCAGAACTGTTATAGGAGCATTTAAAAAGGCTATCCATGAATCCCCGACAGTGTAGTTGCCAAATAACGTTTTGAAAAAGGATTTGTATTTCTGTCCATCCTGACATCTACCGCCTCTGCCATACAGTGCAGCCCTGTCTGGCAGGGCAGAACACCAGATTTTTTTTCTGCTGTATTTATGTAACACTTACAGGTCTTGTCCGTCGCCTGCCTGTGACAAGACACAAGCAGATTGATGAGTGTATTGCTCACCCTGCTCTCTCCTATCAGCATGCTTGATGTTGCAGCATGACTGATTGGCTCCATATGCTGCTTCTTGCTCTCCCAGCCTGAGTTCAGATGTGAAGGGGAGATGAATAGGCTGATACCAAGTCAAATTCTGGTACTTGCACTGCTTGCAATAAAATAAAAAAGCCAATGTATTGATAATTACAGGGCTGCATAAATTTGTGGCTTTTATAAATGCCTGGTATATAGCCGATTGATCTACAAATATGAGTATAACAAGCTGGCCTTTAAGTGTAAACTATATAGAAATGTCTAAAAGTAATTG
Organism: Nanorana parkeri; assembly: GCF_000935625.1. NCBI lineage: Eukaryota > Metazoa > Chordata > Amphibia > Anura > Dicroglossidae > Nanorana > Nanorana parkeri. The sequence goes on along the minus strand of NW_017307671.1, from coordinate 340,937 downwards.
TATTACAGCTATAATACTATCAAATACATGTCCATTCATGAATGGTGTAAGTGGGTGCAGGTTGTTGACTTGACATTTTGTGCACAGGAAATGCTACATATAAGACATTTAAAGGGCAAGTTCACTTTCTCTCAGCCAACGCCCCCCAGAACTGGTGTACAGTCTGATACACCATACTTGACAGTCCTGTGGTATGTAAAGAGCATAAGGCTTGCAAACAGCGAACACTCATTGGTCAGCACAATCATATGACCGAGGAATGCTTCCGAGTCAGGGACCAGGTCCTAGAAGTAAGAGCTTATTATTGGTCAGTGTGGTCATGTGACTGTACTGGGTAATAAGTGCTCGCCATTTACTGGCATTATATTCTTTACATGCTGCACAGCTGTGACTGTAAACCGGCTGGTGGGGGAATCACACATGTATGTGCAGCAGGAGCCAGGAGAGGTGGTGGGGTGGTATCAGTAAGCCCAATTTCTCACATTTTTGGTGAATTGGTGACAAAGTGAACTTACGCTTTTAATAGCCATTTTGTGTACCAATGCAGTATAGGATAAATGTTATGTTTGATTAGATAATTATAAAAGCAAAAGCGGAGGACAGAGGAGGGACAAAGAGTCAGTGTGCTTTTACAGTTATTGTATGAAAATATGACAATGCATAGTCATAATTAATATTCCTGTGAATTGATAATTTATATACCTAATCCTCCTTAAAAGGAGAACTATGAGGCGAGTGCTTTTCACTTGCCTCATAGTTCTAGCCGACCGGCTCAGTAGATCGGGAAGTGAGCGAACTATGGGGAAAAGCCTTAACCCCCATAGTTCTCCTTTAAGCCATTGTTCTTTGGCATCAGTATAGCTGGTTAATATTATACTGCCATCTTGTGGTCGTTTTGGTTATTGCACCATATTTTCTGTATTCCCTCCCATTGTGTGGGATGCACTGCCTTCTTGTTAAGAGATGTCTTTTCTGGCATCAAAACGGCTGACTACGACATGGCCACTTATTAATACCGTCTGTTTAATCATCTGCTGCATCCTGTTGTCTGCTGTAACAAACCTGCTGCATTCAATAAAGAGCTTTGTGGATGAAAAGGTATTTGGCGAGTTCAGCTAAGTGATAAGGATTGTCTGCGGTGATTATATCTCCTTATACAGGCCAGGCATAGAGGTCTCAGCAAGGGATAAATCGCTAATACAACAAATCGGAGTCAAAATAGTCAGGAAATCTCAGGCACACATGAAATGGAATAGCACTAAGAAAAGAAAAGCAAAAAAAACCCTGTAAAAGGTAGTTTTAGGGAAATGGTGGAGAGCTGGTTGGCGAATGCAGCTCATAAGCATCCTTCTACAGCTTACAGAGCTACTTATTCTTCTGCAACTGATCCCTAGATCAGGGGTTCCCAACCTGGGCTGCTTGCAAGGAGTGTGAGATTGAATTTTTCTTTTTGGTCTCCCTTTCTGATGAGTCACGAGTTATCACTCAGCCAGCTGCCAGTGTGCCTTCAGCAGTGGTAGTAGGTGGCTGTGTTGCATAGATAGTAGTCTTGTTGTTTACTCAAAAAAGGAGAAAATAAAAAAGGAAATTTACATATAAGAACAGATTGTCAGAGTAATGCTTTAAAAAAATCACTACAATGCAACTGGCAATCAATGTATACAGTTTCACTCATAATGCACAATCACGAGAGTCTGTTAAGTATTTAACTCCTCGGCTCACGTTCGGACCTTCCCTTTTTTCCACCCCTGGTGCTGCGGAACACCACGCTGTCTAGATATAACTTGTCCACGTTCCAGGGCCTTTTGCCCCCCATTTTAGCCAACCCGGGTTTCCGCGCAGGGTGTGGAGTTCCTACCTTTTTGTGCTGGAAGGCCCCCGAACCATGTTACATATTCCAAAGTTTGTCAGGAAGTGCCCTACAACCACTAACATCATTGTTTAGCCCCAATCCGCCCCCGCGTCCCCTGGTTGGCCTACCATCAGCCCTGACCCTTTGTGAACTCGTTGTCAGCGTCCGGCAACCTCTATCGGCCCCTCATCCCATTTGAGAGTTGGTGTGCCTCGGCTCTACCGATCCCACGTCCTGTTTCAACGTTCCATCACTCTTTGATCTCCACGACCAGTGAGGCTTCCCTGTACTTCTTCTCGGCCTGGGAACAGGAACTAGCGATTGTCCTATCCGAAGATGACTGTCGCAAATGCCTTTGCTTCACACACACACTCTGTATGTCCACGTATGCACAGGAACTTAACTTCAAGCTGTTGACCAGGTGGTATAGGTCAGGATGCATCAGATTTCCCCAGCGCATCCAGACACCTGCTGGAGATGCCAAGCTGAACTTGGCACGCTGGCCCACATATGGTGGAGCTGCCCTCTGCTTCTGCCCTTTTGGCGAGCTGTCTCACACGTCTACTCCAGAATCACCTCCGTCGAAATACACAGCATGCCTAAAACGGCTTTACTTCGGTCTTCCAGGGCTCTATCTCCAAGGTGAAGAAATCTCTGCCGAGATTTTTTTCCCCTGGATTTTGTTCTTGGATTCTGAGGAGTTTCGGTCTCTGCGGTGAGTTCATATCAGTACCCACAGTACCCCAGCGGCTATGGGAGTGTTTCTGTGGACTGCTTGGCTGTTGCCTCCCTACAAACTGAGGCGGAGAGCGGACATTCCCTCCCCTACCTTTTTTCTTTCCCATGCTCCTTTATTCGGCTTTTTGCCCCCCCTCTCCCCCTTCCTACTCGTGTCTCCTCTACACCCCTCCTTCTTTCTCCCTGTTTGTCTGTTGTAAATGCCCTTGTCCGGCCAAATAAATGCCTGCCTCATTGCCATAGACTTCCTTGTATACAATGGGAACTTAGGAGCATGGGGTATACAGGAGGTAACGTTCGCCCTCAAGTATATTCTAGTCTACCGCTGTCCAAGTTGAAAGGGAAGTTAACTCCTTTGTGGGTGTGTGTTTATTTCTCCGTATTCTGGTAGCCCAATCTATTTATTGAAGGCCAATTGATTACCCAGCAGTATTGGATGTGGTTCAATTTGACCTTAAAACGAAAATCCTAAATTAGACTTCTTCCTATTCAAATGAGATATTACTTTGTAGGGGGTGCAAACATTAAATTAAACATTTTCTAAATGTGCGAGGCAAAGAAAAGGTTCTCACTGTCGTGTGTATCAACTCTGTGGAAATGTATTTTAATTTGTTCTGTGAAAACTTTTGCGATTAACAATAATGCTTCCATTTCAAACTAATTGTTTCACAAAAGGAAATGTATACATAAATGTTATACTTACAGTGATATATATCTTAAACAGTAATTCACATAATAAAAAGGATACCATAAAACAGATCTCCTGAATAATTGCCTTATTCTTTTCTTCTTCATTGGAAAGCAATCGCTGCAAATTATATAAATATTTTTTTAAATTCTTCTAACAGTAGCCACATACACAGCAGCAAATTAAGATGCAGGAAAACACATGTCATGTAACAACTAGTAAAAGCGGAAGGTTGGCTGAGAGTCACAATTTGTTCTTGATTGCCTATACTAGGCCTGTCAAGCAGAACTCCTTTCACTCCACGCTGGCAGCAAGCACATTCCAGGCACTTTATGCATTGCTGGTTCGGGACAGAGAATAGCTAAAGCTAGACATTAATGATTTGCAAGATGTGATGAATAAAAGCAAAAACAGTATTTGTATGTACAGTAGCTGCAATTGTTGGATTGCAGTAGCTTTGTAGGCTGCCTACAATTGCCTTTCTGCAGCAACAAAAAACCGTAGGTACCAAAATATGAACAACAGCTAGAGTATAGCAACTATTTATGTCCTGAAAGTTGATGCCAGTGCACAATGTGTGCTTTGTAATCTGACTGCTGGACACTCCCACAATGATTTAGCAGTCTCAGGAGCCATTATGTCAATGCACACTAACAAATGCATTTACATATAACAATATAAAGCATTATTTCAAGAAATTAGTGAAGCCAAATTAGTGTAACCAGGAAATATTGCAGCTCTGACTGTAATGTACTCAGGCTGTTTTTTTTCTTTATTTTAACCCCTTAAGGATCAAACTTCAGATGCTTGTCTTTCAGTTAAAGGAGAGCTATGAAGCAAGTGATTTCCACTCATCCTCATAGTTAGAACCGAACCTATAACAAAGAAGCTGTCACACATGGGTGGAGGAACGAACGGGGGAGGGAGCAGGCACAGCTGGCTCTGCCTCTAGATAGGCAGAGCCAGCTGTCACTCGCGCAGCTTGGTGGATTCAGACAATATTGTCGGGATCCGTCCCGGCTGCAGGGCTCTCAGTATATCGCCGGCTAGCTTTGGGTCACGGGTGGAGGTTATAGTTTATGTCCTCCGTGACCCTAAAGAGAACTATGGGGAAAAACACCATAGTTCTCTTTAAAGGACCAAAGCAATTTTTGCTATGCGTGTGTTCAACCGCAATTTCTATCTTTTTCATTTATTGCGCCAACACATATTATCTACCGTTTTATAAAAGACAAAAAGGGCTTTCATTTGACATGACATATACACGTATTCAAAAACACAAAAAACATTTCACAGCTTTGGCGATAATGTGTACATGCTTAGTGCAGCTTAAGAAAAGTAACCCAAAATAAACTAATTTATTTGTCCCTATTTATAGATTATACATCCTATGGCTAGGATTTCAGGTTTTTTTGGGGTGGTTATAGGTCACAATTTCAGCATGGAACAATTGTAGAACTTTTTATGCTTGTCTTCAAAGTTTAATAGCCATAACAGAAAACAAAATCGCCACACAAAAGTATATATTTAGATAGTAGACATCACAGGCTATTTACCTAAGGGTATTTTGGCACTTCTGATGTAGCCATGACTGAAGCTTAACCCCTTAAGGACCCATGACAGAATGAGTCTGTCATGGGTCCTTATGATGGAATAATTCTGTCATTAGTCCTTAGGTCACCTCAGATTTTTTAACATAAACCAATACTGTAAATGTGCGCCTTACTGTAATGCATGGTAGTTTCCCTTCTCTTTGCTGCTCTTCCTTTTAAATCCTCATGTCTTCTCATGCTTGGTGAGAACTTCCCTTTGCAGCTGAGTGCCTCTTCCTGTAGTGCTGGCTCAGGTTACAAACCTATACACAGACACCATATATCCATTCCTGAGACAAGGCAGTCTGCTGCAAAACAGAAGTTTTGCCCAGCAGGAGAAGACATGAGGATTTAAAAGGAAGAGCAGCAAAGAGAAGGGAAACAACGATGGATTACAGTAAGGCACACATTACAGTATTGTTTTAGGTTAAAAAATCTGGAGGGTTTAATGTCACTTTAAGGGGTTTAAACAGCAGAGTGCTGCTGCAGCTGTTAAAACCCCCCCAAAAACCCTATGTTGGCAGCAGTAGGAGAGTCTGTCGGTTTGCTTCAATGCTCCGTTTTAGTGGATAGGCTAGTGCGTTGTGGCAGCTCTGGTAGTGTGTGGTGTATTGCACACTGCCAGAACTGTTACTAGCACAGGGTTCTTTAACCCTTGATGTCACACTTCCTTTTTTTTTTTTTTTTTTAATCAAAATTACTGCATTATAAAGCCTTACTGCTTTATAGTGTAAGGTTAAGAGGGTTCAATTGGCCTTTAACCTGAATTCTAAATAATCTATAGCAGCCAGACTTAACAGAATTTTGTGTGGGTCTGATTTCTAAAGCCGATGCAGTATATTGCTGTTTAAAGTCTTATATCCAAGACCGATCTACCTCCGACTAGTGGCTGTGAAAAACTGACAATAATAAAATCAAGCTTTCTGTACGTGAAAGACAGTCTGATACGTTTGTGTTGAGTATGCCTCTCCTGTGTTACAAACAGATAAGCAAACATGGCTGAAAGATCACCAACAAATGAAACTGGGTGGTTTGGTGCACTACAACTATGCCCGCATAAAAAAACCAAAGCCTTGAGCACATGCATTTCACAGCTCCATTTTGAATTCTGTCTAAAGCTTTACATCCATCTATACATCTACTAATAAGCTGGGAAAGATCATATTACTAGTTAAAAATAAAGAAACTTGCCATGTATTGTCCCATTGTGCCGCGCCCCCCCCCAAAAAGTTAATTTACACAAAAGACACTCAAACAACAAAAGTCATGCTTTTGCAAAAATTAAAACAGATTCATTACCTTCAATGCATACTCTTTTCCATTGGTAACATCCTGCGCTTCATAGACGAATGCAAATCCTCCTAAAAAAATAAAAAATAGATATATAAGAGTGAATGTAAATGCCTGGTTTACATATACTATAGTCACTTGGGTTGAAAAAGGGCATTTTCATCAGCCACAAGTCTTTTTGTGCTTTACCGTGTAGAACAGCCAAATCCTACCAGGGATTTCTCCACAATATCACTGAAACCCTACATACAGCATTACTTCCAGTATCTTACCAAATTAAGTTGTAAAATAAATAGAGAGACACTGCATATACTGCATAACACTGCCTTAGGCCACTTTTGCTGTGTAAGCATAAAACAAAAAAACCACAAAACCTGGACCACTATCTATTCCTGAAGTCAATGTGGTCATAGATACTACATAAACTGAAACACAAAACATAACCATCATATGAGAGGCTTCAAGAGACCCTATTGCAAATTAGAAGTTAGAAGAAAAAAAAAAAAAAAGAAGAAGGTTCCCCTGTAAAGATGAGATGGTATACTTACCTGTGCTGCTGTCCACACTGATGCTATTCACCATCTTTGCTACCGTGCATACAGAATTCTGTTTAACACCCTTGAAGGATTGCCATATTCCTGGTCCCCCGCTGAATGCTGTGGTTCCGTTTCCCAGTCCTATGTCACTTTAAGGCACAATAGTGACATAGGAACCAGTAAAGCATCCAACACCAAAAAGGTCTGAATGCCTACAGAAGACAACAATGTTAGATGATTCTTTCCATGGTCTAGAAAAACATGAGTTGATTACCTGATAACTCTGTTTCCAGGAATCTTCCAGGACAGCCAATGAGAGATGTGTCTCCTGTTGCAGGCAGGCGGAGCCTATCAACCACATTAATTAAAAAAGACTCCTCCTTCTATCCCAAGTCAGTAACCTCTAGGACCGAAGGCTACCCCATGTACTAAAGTATCCCCCCCGTCATCCAACGACGGATGCCCCCTGGATACACACCAAGGGCGGGAATATGCTGTCCTGGAAGATTCCTGGAAACAGAGTTATCAGGTAATCAACTCATGTTTTCCCCAATCATCTTCCAGGACAGCCAATGAGAGGATCAGTGCGGACAAATCTTAACTCTTAGGGTGGGACCACAGCTTGCAGGACTCCTGCCAAATGCCTGGTCTTGTTGAGTCATAAGGTCCAGCATGTAGTGCCTGACGAATGTCTGGAAGCTGGACCACGTGGCTGCTCTGCAGATCTGGTCTGGAGTAGCCCCTGCTCGCTCTGCCCAGGACGTAGCCCATGCTCGAGTCGAGTGTGCCGTGAGTGAACCTGCTAACACCAAGCCCTGTGCCTTGTAAGTCTCAGTTATGGCCATTTTAATCCACCTGGCTATCGTGCTTTTAGTGGCCCTGTTCCCCTTAGTGGGGCCCCCAAAAACAACAAAGAGGCGGGACGACTGCCGCCAAGGTTTTGTAACTCGGAGGTACTCCAAAACGCACCTTCGAACATCAATACCTTGCCATTCCCGTTCCCTAGCAGAGGCCGGGTTAGTGGCAAACGACGGAATGACTACCTCCTGAGTCCTGTGGAAGGTGGAAACCACCTTCGGTAAAAACGCCGGGTCTGGTCGCAAAATAATCCTATCTACCAGGATGGTGCAGTACGGGTCTGCAATGGAAAATGCCTGAATCTCCCTCACTCTCCGTGCAGAAACCAACGCTACCAAGAGGGCTGTTTTTATCGTCAGATGCTGAATGGAACACCCCCCCAGGGGCTCGAAAGGCTGCTTGAGAAACCCTTGTAGCACCACCGAGAGATCCCAGTTTGGCACAACCTTACTCTTCGGGGGTTTCATTCTGACTACCGCTTGCATAAACCTTTTGATGAGAGGCTCCTCCGCCAGTCTAATGTCCATGAAATTAGATAGCGCAGAAACCTGCACTTTCAGAGTACTACAGGAAAGCCCCTTTTCCAGGCCGCCCTGCAGGAAATCCAACACCAATGGTACGGTGGCAACCGCAGGCCTACTTTGACTGCTGTACCAGCTGGAAAACACTTTCCACACTTTTAGGTAGATCGCAGATGTTACCGGCTTTCTACTGTGCAGCAGCATAGATACCACCTGTGCGGATAACCCCTTGTTAATCAACACCTCCCTCTCAGTAGCCATGCAGCTAAATTTAAAGCTTGCACCTGCGGGTGTCTCACCGTGCCCTGCCCCTCCACACACAGCTCCAGGAGGGTCGTGAACCACGGCCGCTTCTGCCAACATAGCGCTATTAGAATTAAAGTCATCCGTTCGCCCCTGAGCTTCCGAAGCACATTCGGGATTAACTGCAGTGGAGGAAATGCGTAACCTAGACTGAACCTCCAGGGGTGCACCAAAGCGTCCACCCCTAGGGCTCCGTCGTTCCTGGAGAGGGAAAAAAATTGTTCCACCTGCCCCACAAGCTGGTGATCCATGCAAACGTTCAGAGCCCACTCTGACCTGTGCAGCTCCGTCCTGCTGAGTGAGTCTACCAGCTCGTTCAGGCTGCCGTTGATATGCCTCGCCGTCAGGGAGAGGAGGTTGCGCTCTGCCCAAGTCAGAATATTCGTCGCAAACGCGTGCCCCGCCTGTTTATGTAGGCCACTGCCGCGGCATTGTCCGAGGCCACCGCAACATGTTGACCTGCTAAAGTATTCCGAAACTGGCAGAGAGCCAGCTCTATCGCCTTTAGCTCTCTCCAGTTTGACGATTGGAGGCGGCCTGCGTGCTCCCAGGCATCCTGCCAAATGTGCTCCCGGCAGTGGCCACCCCAACCCCAGGCACTGGCATCTGTCGTGACCACTAGTGGTGTTGGCCAACACCATAGTCTGCCGACTGAGAGGTTCCGACAATCCATCCACCACAGCCGGGAATGCTTGATTTCCTCTGTGACGTGGACCACTTTGTCCAAGTCCTCTAGCCGACTTCCCCAAACCCTCAACAGCCAATTCTGCAATGGCCTTGAGTGGAACTGTGCCCAGCTAACAGCTGGGATGGTGGACGTCATGAGACCGACCATTCTCATCACCGACCTGACCGAAGCTGTGCACTGTAACTTCAGTCTCAGCGACTCCTCTACCAATAGAGACACCTTTTCTCCTGGTAATGCAATGGTCATGCCCTGGGTATCGATCCAATAACCCAGAAACTTCACTCTCTGAGCGGGGACCAGTTGTGACTTCTCCCTGTTCACCAACCAACCCAGACTCTCCAAGTGCAGCATAGCCAGCTCCAGTTTTTGTTGGAGCACCAGCTCTGACGGGGCAAAGAACAAAAGGTCGTCCAAATATGGAATAACCCCTACACCCGTATTCTTAGAGGCGCCAGAGCCTCTGCCAGCACTTTGGTAAAGATTTGAGGTGCAGAGGAGAGGCCGAACGGCAGGCTCCTGTACTGGAAGTGCAGGACCCCCGCCGGTCCCCTTACTGCAAACCGCAGTAGGTATTGTGACGACTGTCTCACCGCTATGTGAAAATAGGCGTCTCTCAAATCTATGGTCGCTAGGAAAGATCCTGGGGGCAGCAATTCTCGTATTGAAAAGATCGATTCCATACGGAACCTTTTGTACAGTACTACCTTGTTCAGAGGTTGCAGATTGAGTATCAGTCTGCATTTTCCCAAGGGCTTCATCCTGGAGAAGATGTGAGTAAAACCCCCTCTTCTCCTCTGAAGCCGGTACTCTCATAATGACCCCCTGGTCCAACAGATCCTGAAGGGCCCCCGTCTTTGCCTCTGATCTCCTCTGGTCCTTGGACAGGGAAGTAATCAGAAGCCTGGACGGGGGCCGCTCCGTGAATTCTATTTTGTAGCCGTGCAGTACCAGCTCCAAAATGAATTTGTTGCTGGTCAGCCTCCTCCAGAGTGGGAAGAATTCCCCCAATCTTCCTCCCACCCTGAGCAACCGGTCATTGGGATTTATTGGGCTGCTGAGGGGGGTTAAAGAGGAAATTACCTTTGGACTTTCCCTTTTTAAAAGCCCACGCTTTGGATTGGTCCTGCTTCTTCCCATAGAAGCCCCTTTTGTCTTTGCAGAAATTCTGCCCCCTTTGGCCACGAAAAAACTTCTTCCCCTGCTGCTTGGGCGGCAGTGGGAACCCTTTCTTCTTATCTGCGGATCTATCCAGTAGTGCCTCCAGTTCTTGGCCAAAGAGCAAGTCACCTTTAAAAGGCAATCCGCACAATTTTGCTTTAGAGGCTGCATCCCCAGACCAAGTGTTGAGCCACAATGCTCGTCTGGAGGAGTTGATCAAAGCCGTAGTCCGCGCTGAGTACCTGACTGCTTCAGCCGAGGCATCCGCAATATAAGCGTCAGCCTTACTCCACTCGCCGATTCCCATCCTTTCCCGAGCAAAGCCTCCGCTTTCCTGTCCATTGGGTCTTTCAAAGCCCTCATATCCTCAAAATGACAAGTGGCTTCTGGCTTAGGGCATTTGTCCCAAAGGCCCGCATCCTCCTCCCCAAAGGGGAACCTGCGTTTGTGACCAGCCGAAAAAAACAATTCTCTTTTCCGGGTGCTTCCACTCCTCTTGGATCATGTCCGAGAGGGATTTGTGGACCGGGAAGGTGCGTCCCTTCTTGGTCTGAAGCCCTTTGTACAGTTTGTCATGAACCGAAAGCTCAGTGGACTCCTCTTTAAATACCCAGAGTATCCCCTATGGCTTTCAACAGCTCACCCGTCTCAAATGAAGGAAAAAGGACTTTCGTAGCTTAACTGCTACGAAACTCCCCTTCCGACTCATCGTGATCCTCTGACTCATCCTGAGATCCCGAGGATTCACTGGGCGCTTGCTTGCTCACACAGCTTTCTGCGTAACCCATAGAGCTTCCTTCCCCCGACGTTCCGGGCAAACTAGTATCCACTAGTGTACTCACTGGGGTCTGGAGCGCCGACCTGAAAGACTGAAATGTAGTAACCATTTCATCTCTCATTGAATCTAAAAGCCCCTTAAACATTCCGGCTGACTCTTTTGCAACTATTTTCTCTAAACAACCTTTGCACAAGGGTTTGGACCATGAAGCTGACATTTTTGCATTGCAAGAGGCACACTTCTTCCCTTTTGGGCGAGAGCAACCAGCTTCAGCGAGGGGCTTATCCTCCGTGGCTTTGACCTGTGTAAGACAAGAGTGATGCCATCAGCCAGTGCTCTTCCCCATGCAAACAATGTTTCACAGAGTACTACCCAGCTTGTCCTATAAACAGGCCCCCGATACAAGCAAGGTAAAGGAAGGGGAGAATCTCCAAAAAAAACTTGCCTACCTTAGCGCCCATGCCATGCTCTCCCAGATCTGGAGCAGCAGCACCTGGTCCGGCATCTGTGGGCATCTTGCAGCTCACTGCTGACCACGCTATCGGCCCTCTCCTGACGTCCCCACCGGCCGTATGTGGTCTTGGTCGGGTATGGACGGTGTACAGCTGAAATAGTCGTAGCCGAGCGGCGTCTGCTGTGACCATCTGGGAGCCAAGCTTCTCAGCTCCTTATGCGATCTGGAGTAGGTCCCAACGCATAGCAGGGTAAGGCTCAGCCCTAAGGCAAATAAATATGAGCCCTAAAAATAACAAACATTACGATGTCCCTGTGTAGCCGGCGGAAACACAAAAAAACTGGCTTGGGATAGGAGGAGTCTTTTTATTTAATGTGGTTGATGTGTTTCCTGTTGCAGGCAGGCGGAGCCTATCTCTCATTGGCTGTCCTGGAAGATGACTGGGGAAAACCCAGCATTTGGCGATATCCACAGGTTCCAGACAGCAGCCAGTGTTTGACTACAAAAGGATTTTCCCAAAGCATTAAAGAAGAATTTAAAAAAACATAACAGGTTAAGTGCTTGTTTTTTCTAGGGGGCTCAAATAAAACGGATATACTCACCTGATCCTCAGTTCCACCGGGCTTCTAGTCCAGTCCTCGCAGCCTCTTCTCCCCACCAGAGCTCCGGCTGAAGACTTTTGACATTATGTCTAATGCAGGTCCATTGACTTGCACTAGACATGGGGATGCTGAGGGATATTCCACAGGACCGAAGATCAGGTGAGTAGATCTTTATTTAAAAGAAAATCAATGCAGCCACCAAATCTAAAAGCTAGTAAGCTCCAATCTACATTTTCTTCTTGGGTTTAGTTAGACTTTAGAGAATCATCTTCCCTTCCACCAAGTTCGGAACCGCGGTGCTCTCTTGACCTGAACTACAAGAACTTTGGCAAAAAAAAAACCCTTCACATGCCTGGCTAATGATCCGTATGAAAAACCGGAAAGTGGCTGCTGATGTGTGAAACTGGTCATACACTGATAGATTTTTATACAAAAAAATTTTTATCAGAATATTTGATAATGTCAAACATTACAATGAAGAATGTTGAATGAACAATATTAGGACAACTGTTGGTTAAATGTATATTTTCAGGATCGATATTACAAACAAAATCTCAACATTTTCTGCAAAATATAAAAGAGGAGAGTGAGCCGAGTAAATAAATAACAAATATGTCAAGACTTAAAACTGTGTGCACCCACAAACGAAAAACTATGATACCCAAAATTGTCCATAGGTGATGCTATAAGACATCACAGGTCATCAACTTAAGAGGTAGCCATAAATAATGGGACAATAATGAATAATTTGTCTCATTCCAGCTTGTGTGGCAATACCCAGCATGTGTTTTGGAATTGTTTATGTACACATGTGCTGTATGCACGCGTTTGTGTGCATATAAGCATGTGTGAGGGGTGGAGGGGGGATTATTTGATAAACCTATTTTTTTTACAATTTTTATTATTTTTCACTTGACCTTTGATTGCATGTTTTGATTGACAAGTACTCTTAAATCACTTAACCATCATCACCCTCAGGCAACTCTGATAGAAGACACAACAACCTTAACGCTTGTTCACCTGGCTCTTCATTCCAGAAACTGACAGCTTTGAACCCAAACGTGCTTAGAGTTAAGCGTGTCTGGGTTCATACTGTTAAACAATAGGGCACCTGTATCCGTTCTACAATACAGCCATCAGGCTGCTCTTAACACTCTAAGTAAACAAACTCGTGTCCGCTATTGTGGTCACTGGTTTGTTTATGTTCCACTACTACCACCACCAATGTTAAAGTTACATCAAGTGGCAGTGAAAGTGTTATAGAATGTAGGTCTTCTATTGAGGAACTGCAATCCTTCATAAATAAAATTATCTAAAGCCCATTTCAATACAAGACCTTTAAAGTAAACTTGTGCTTTCCCCATATAGAGCAAAGCAGTGGGCTTGCTTTACCCCCCCCCTTTCCCAACAGCATATACTCTCCTTTCCTTCACTCTGTTCAGCACCGAGAGAAATACCAGATACTTTCTGGTATGGAGGAGCATATGGTGGCACTGGGTAAACCAGCACATGGGAAGACCATAATTCTATGTAATCTATGACATTGGTGACTGGGGGTTTCTTTTTGCCCCCAAAGGAAAGAAGGGAAGACAAGTATAAAAGATCTGTTGAAGTCTCCGTTAAAGTGAACCACTTGTATTAAATTAAAATTTCTCTAAATCACTTCAAGGCCACATGACATTTATAAATGTCATAGATTTCAAGTGGTGAAAACAGCAGTTACCATTTTTCTTCAGCTGGCTTCCAGCTATTCATTGCTGTAAAGCCACCCGATCACATTCACTGGGCTGGCTTCACCCGACACAACAACCCCCCC
>NW_017307671.1:324000-326759 GCF_000935625.1 Nanorana parkeri | reverse complement strand
TTCTCAGAGGAGAGAGCAATAAAAAAAAATAAACTATCCATTTAAAAAAATAAATATGAATAAAGCAACCACTGTTGCCCTGCACCCCTGTCCCTCACATTACGTTAGCGTTACCTGGAAAGAAACAGTATATCTAAAGTAAACTGATGTGATTTTAACCCCTTCGTGACTGACGACGTACAGTGTACGTCGCCAGCATCGGGGCTGTTTAAACAGACTCCCGGCGACTTTTGCCGCCGGGACTCTGTTTAAACTTGTAGAGCCGACTGTCGGCTTTACAACAGAAGCGATCCTGGCGACTTACCTGTCGCCAGATCGCTTCTGCGTCCCGAAGAAGGGGCCCCCCCCCCCCCGCCGGACACCCCCGCCGTGCTTCCCGGGCTCCGTTGCCCCTCCTACGGGCCCGGGACCGGCGATCTTTGTGTCCGCGGGGAGCTGGGGAGGAGGTCGACGAACTTCCGTTCATCGATCCCCTCCCCGTTCTATGGGACCGGGAGCGATGCAGATTGCATCACTTCCGGTCCCTGGGCTGTCAGTTCTGGGCTCCTGCAGCCCAGCTATAAGCTATTGAAGTGCGATCTGCACTTCAATAGCTTATTTCCAGTGTAAAGGTGACACTGAGGGTCTTTTGGACCCCCAGCATCACCTTAAAGAGGACCTGTCACCACCATCTGCTATTACATGGGGGGGCTTGCAAGCCCCCCCATGTGATAGCAGTCAAAGTAAAGTAAAAAAAAAAAAAAAAACAGTTTTTAAAATTAAAATGAAATAAAATAAATCTAATAAAAAAAAAAAAAAATTTAAAAGTACCCCGCCCCCGCGAGCACGCGCGTCGCCACGTAAACACGCGTCGGGTGCGCCTACGCATGAAAACGACGAACGCGCTACACATGTTGGGTATCGCCGCGCACGCCGGAGTGAGAGCAATAATCCTAGGGCCAGTATTTTGGGGTATTTCTAAATTGATGACCTGTGGGGGCTTTTAAAGTGTCTTTTATTGACTTTTTGGGGTACTGCAGTTTTTCGCCGTTTCACGGTCGCACGCAATCTGTAAACTGGGCATGTTGGGTATCGTTTTACTCGTTGTAACCTCATCTTTTATATTTCATTTTAAAAATGGGTAATTTGTTGTGTTTTGGGGCATTTAATTAAATTTGTCACTAAATTTTGGGGTTTAATAAGGAGTTGCGCTAATATTGCGCAACATAAAAATTTTCAACTACCACCATTTTATTCTATAGGGTCTTGGCATTCAGAAAATATATAATGTTGGGGGGTTTTACGTCATTTTCAGGCCTAAAATGTGGAATATAACATGGGTGCAAAAATTGAAAAAAGGGCCTCAGTCATGAAGGGGTTAAACCAAAAAGCAATCATTCAGTACAGTCTTCCTCTTGAGACACAAAGCATGCAAATTATTGATTATAAATATGTTCCATCATAGGCAACAAGCTGTTATTCTTGGCAGCAACAGATTGTTTATGCCCATCAATGCATTACAGAAACCAGAGCCCTGGGGGGCAAATGAAAACCACTACTTATAAATTCAATAAATCTCAAAAACACAATCAAGAAACTGTTTGTAGTAAACACAATGTACAATAAGGTCTAGCAAAAAACTAAATGAAACTACAAGACTGGATTACCTTATAGGTTATGGTGAGAAGGGACTCAGGGCTCATCCACACCATGTGCAGTGACTGGCATTTTTCTGCACTGAAATCATCGCCAGTCACCCCAAGGGCACACAGAAGACAAATTGTTTTCTATGTGCCCTTTTCACACCACAATGCTGATGTGAAAAAAACAAAATGCAGATATGCTCAATTTTTTTCTGCAGTGCACTGGAGATAACCACCAGTTTGCATAAGCCTACTCAAACCTATGACCAATACCCTTTCCCCAAGCCCAAACAGTTGGAGTGACAGAAACCCTGCCCTGCAACTATACATCACAAAGGGGTGTGGAAGGCACCTGCCGCCACTGATTGGGCTGGGGGGGGTTTGGCGCTCATAATTTTGAGAGCAATTGGGCAAACTGGGTTCACATCAAGCCCAGGCTCATCTCTAGTCACCACACTGCCGTGGAGAGACCTGGATGGAGTGTACACTTTGAAAACTGCCAAAAAAAACAAACAACAAAAACTGTGGCTTGTGTTTTAACGCAAGGCACCATGGTTACACATGGTGTAAGCCAGTGCTAAAGGAATTAAAAGTCCTCCAGCTAAAACAATGTCTAGCATAACACAGCCTTCCATCAGCACACAGCATATTCCATCACATATCCCAAATCTATTTTTATAAAGAAAAAATCCCCCCAAAAAACAAACCACACATCACATTGTATGGAATTACTGATGCACATTATCAGAAGATCCTTTCAAAAGGATGTGCATATAATCCACTGACCCATTTCAATAAGGGCTGGGGCCTGTAATGGAATGTGTATGAAGTTCCTGCATTACTGATCCCAATGTCTCATGAACAATGTTTGCTGTTAGGTACTGACTAGATCAAGCTGTCATATGTGGCCTTCACCATACACAATTGCCTCTAGACTGAGACACCTGTCATAATGAAGGAGAAGGCTCAGTTGGACCGATATGCCATTGCAGGGGCAGCTACCCAGACCACAGTGCTGAATAGGTGTGTAGTACTAGATCATGTGACAGTGACACTAACCAGAGCAAGGTAATACACTGCAGATACCCACAATAGGAAGTGTCTGTGTTGAACAGGTGCAACGTATTGAGGCACCTG
>NW_017307671.1:322022-323968 GCF_000935625.1 Nanorana parkeri | reverse complement strand
TCACCCGAAGCTTCAGCTCTCCCAGCTCCACGGTCTGCCCTACGAAATCATGCTGGTCTCGTCCGGCGGCCCCCAGAGAGCCGGGCCCGGACAGGAAATCTAGAGCAGACTGCAGGAGAGACATATCCTGGCGGAGGGCCACCTCACCCACAGTTCCGGAAAGCCCCGAATAGTCAGTACCAGGCCGCCGGTGTTCTCACTCAATGCCCGGTTTCCGGCCCCTTTCCTGCTTCCGCATCCATGACATCATCTGACACTGACGTAAAGCCACGCCCTCCCAGCCTATACCAGTGTTGTGCGGAGTGATGACGTGGCCGGTACACGGTGTTGCTAGGGGCGGAACTAGGATAGTTCGCACGGTGCGAATCTAGTAAGATCGCCGTAAAGAATATCGTCATCGTTGCAGGTTCACATTCCAAACAGCATTTTATGATTTCCCCATGCTAATAAAGCAGGCTTTACTTACTGCTTGTGTGGAATGAGCAGTACTCTGAGCAGCTGTCAATGGCTGGAAAAGACGGCGGAGAAATGTTCCCATACTGAATTGACTGTTTACCTTCGCAGTGCCATTATGTTTAACTACTAGAAGACCGGGCTGTTAAACTCTTTTCCTGTCAATGCCATTTTTCAGTATTAATTACATTTATTCAGTCATACAATGCTGTACTACAATTAATTTATATAATTTTTTGGGGAAAGATATAGTTTCCTTTTGGTGGTTTTTAATCAGCACTGTGTGTTTTTTTTTTTTTACTATATAAATAGAAAAGTACTGAAAATTTGGAAAAAAAACACCGTTTTCCCCACATTATGCTATAAAACATTTATTTTTAGCCAATTTTTTTGGTAAAAGACAGGGTCACGTTGGTTAAATAGACACCAAACATGTCAATTGCACGTGCCAATGAAATTGCAAAAAATACCATACCCCAAATTGGCCGTAGCTGACAATTTAAAAGCTTTTAATGCTCATCAATTTAGTGTTAACAGTGATTAATGGCCCTATAATTATTACTCGTACTCCGACGTTTGCAGTGATATGTAATATGCAGCACAATGGCAGCAATCGTCGTTGCTATGTGATAGAACAGATATAGTGACAGGTCCTCTTTATGGAGACATCAGGGGTCTATTTGACCCCTAATGTCACCTAGGGATTCCCCAAAGAAGCTGATGAAGCAGAGATCTGCTTCATCAGCTTATCTCTGGTTACAGAAGCCATAGAAATGACAGCTTAATGCGAAAGTAAGGTAATACACCTCACTTCCGCATTCAGAGTTAGGAGGTGAGATCAGCGGGAGGACGTGTGCTCATGTTCTCCCTGATCTCAGTACAGAGAGATGCTGTGCTTGTCACGGGCCTGAACAGGGGATAGCGGAGCCTGGGATAGTCGGAGAGGGCGCACACTTGCACACAGTCACAAATGATCATGCACCTCTATAGCTGCCCGAACACTTGTATGTAAACAGCCATCGCTGCTGTTTAAAATGCTGTAAGTGTCATGGGGCGGCGCGTGGGAGTGAAAAAGGACGGTTTAAAACGTCCACCCACATTCAAGAGTGTCCTGTCCGGCTGTTTAATTACCATGGCCGGACAGGAAAGGGTTAAGATAATTTGTAGGAATAATAAAAAAATAAATTTTCTTTTAACATGTTGCTATTCAAAAGTCTGTTTTGAATGTAATATAAAATAATTTAGGTCTCGTGACCTGTGATTTTGCAAATCAGATGAATGCAGGTCACCTCTTGGGCACAAAGAAAACAATATTTGTTCAAGTGCCCCTTTCACACTAGAACGCTGATGTGGTGCAGCAGAATATCACCGGGTGTCACCTGGTGTGGCCGTTGCGCATGCGTTATGATATCTGTGGTGTGATGTCACCAGTGGCGGAGCTAAGGAACAAAGGGCCCTGGTGCAAGATTTCTTTTTGTGCCACCCCCCACCAC